>NW_027284725.1:0-20260 GCF_046629955.1 Centroberyx affinis | reverse complement strand
ATTATTATTCTTAAAGCAATATTCCTCTTAGTTTTAACTGAGTTTGCAGTGTTTGAATGAGGGCCACGAAAACAGCCTGACAACTTACATTTGAGAAGTTTGTGAACAGACTCAACGACAGATCCCGCTTTTAAGACAAGAAAGCAGTAACTGGGCAGTCGTCATTTTGCATTTCTATTCTCGGTTTACGCCAAAATTAGTGTTTAAAAATAAAAATAGATCCTTCTCTTCCATCAATAAAAATGCTATTTTGTGAAATGACCTTCTAAAACGTCGGACCCACAGTCAGTTGAAAATCACAGTAGCGGGATCTGTTCACCAACGTGTTACATGTCAGTTTTCAGGGGCAGGGGCGGACTTAGTGATTTGGGGGCCCTGGGCAAAGGCAAACATGGGGCCCCCTGAATCCCAACATTCACCCTTTTTTTTTTATCATTTATTCTCTCCTCCTATACACTTTACAGTATTATCTCTTTTATCGTTTTTTAAATTTATCTTATCCTGTATTTCTTATCTAATGTGCTATATATACACCTTGCTAAGTTCTTTGCATCTCGCAGAAAACGGTGCAGTGGCAAATCAAAATAAGGTTAAAGTCAAGAGGCAATATTGCACTAGAAGTTAAGTGGAATAGCCCATTACCACTATAACCTGACATTTTTATTGTAACAAAAAGAGTGGTTCTTTTTAGTGTGTCTGTTTCTTTGATGAGAAATATGTTTATTTAAGTTGTATTCTAGTATATTGTGGGGCCCCCTGGCTGCTGGGGCCTACCTTTGCCTAATGGTAAGACCGCCCCTGTTTTCAGGCTATTTTCATGGCCTCATTCAAATGAATGGGAAGTAAAAATCCGAACCCTATAAAGTCATCCAGCTGCATCTGATCTCAGTGAGGAGTTCATCTTCGGGTTTTCATGGCGGTCAAGTGCCGAATAACCCCCATGTTAAAACTAAGTGGAATATTCCTTTAAGTTTGGATTTATCACTTTTCATCATATTTTCCCACCAGTGACCATACTGACACCCGAACTTAATTTGGGTATCTATATAAAGCGCCTCAATTAGTGGGAACGTGACGCTGGGCTGATAAGACCGCTGGATTCTTACATTAAAAATCTTAATATAACGTATCAGGATGCCTCCCCCTCTTTTCTCCTTTCTCGCTCTCACTCGTTTCTCTCAACTCTCTCTTTTTTCCTGAAAATGTAGCTGAAAATGTAGGTTTGACTGGTTTTATTTTCTTCCTCCATATCTCTTAATACACCCACAGAGTAGCTCCCTACCTGGCGCTCCATTGCCACCGGCTAGACAGAATGGTTCCATCTTTTTTTTTTTTTTTTTTTTGACTCAGGCAATTGCAGTTTTCAATTAAATGTCACTTTTTTTTTATTAAAATACAATTTCCTCTCGGGAGGACGAGTTGTGGCATGAAGGTTTTTTTTTATGGAGAGAGTACAGCAAGAGGAAGATTTCAGCCTTTCGTTTTCGCTTCTTCCTTTTCTCTTCCCTCGTTCTTCCCTCGTTTACTTCCGTTGCTTCTGTCTTTGTTTCGTTCCCTCCCTCCTTCCATTACGCCGTCGCCCTCCCTCTCTGCCTCTGTTCCTTCACTCCTTTGTTCCCTGCCTTCGTTTCTTCCGCCTTTTTTTACTCCTTTCCTCCTTTCCCTTCATTCATTCATTCGCTTGTTCCATCTTTCGTTTGTTCCTCCCTTCATTCATTCATCCATGCATTCATTTCTCATTTTCTTCTTCCCTTCTTTCCTTCCTTCCGTCCTTCCTTCCTTCAATCCCTCCCTCCTTCGGTCATTCCTCATTTTCTCATCGTCCTTCCACCTTTCTTTACCTTCTTCCTTCCTTTCTTCATTCCTCATTCATTCACTCATTCCTCATTTCTTCCTCTCTTCCTTCCTTCTTCCCTTCCTCGCTTACCTCACTCCATTCTTCCTTCTTCTTCCTGACTTTTGTCCTGTGCATTCCTTCATTCATTCCTCCAAGCATTCATTTCTCATTTTCTTGCTCCCTCATTCCTTCCTTCCTTTCGCTTCTTCCTTTTCTTCCCTCGTTCTTTCCTCGTTTACTTCCGTTGCCTTTTTCTTTCTTTCGTTCCCTCCTTCCTTCCATCACGCCGTCGCCCTCCCTCTCTGCCTCTGTTCCTTCACTCCTTCGTTCCCTGCCTTCGTTTCTTCCGCCTTTTTTACTTCTCTCTTTTCCTCCCTCTTTTCTTCATTCATTTCTTCCTTCTTTCGTTTGTTCGCGCCTTCATTCATCCATTCCTTCATTTCTCATTTTCTTCTTCCCTTCTTTCCTTCCTTCCGTCCTTCCTTCCTTCAATCCTTCCTTCCTTCGGTCATTCCTCATCTTCTCATCGTCCTTCCACCTTTCTTTACCTTCTTCCTTCCTTTCTTCATTCACTCATTCATTCACTCATTGCTCATTTCTTCCTCTCTTCCTTCCTTCCTCCCCTCCTCACTTACTTTGCTTCATGATTCCTCCCCTCCCTCCATTCTTCCTACCATTCTTCCTTCACTCCTTTCTTCTTCCTGACTTTTGTCCTGTGCATTCCTTCATTCATTCCTCCATGCATTCATTTCTCATTTTCTTGCTCCCTCGCTCCTTCCTGCTTTCCTTCCTTCGATCCTTCCTTCGTTCTTCATTCCTCATCTTCTCATCATCCTTCATCTTTCTTTACCTTCTCCCTTCTTTCCTTCGGTCCTCCTATCCATCCCTCCCTCCTTCCTTCGCTCCTTCTTTTCTTCTTCCCTGCCTTTTTGTCCTGTGCATTCCTTCATTCCTTCATCCATGCATTAATTTCTCATTTTCTTCCTCCCTCGCTCCTTCCTGCTTTCCTTCCTTCGATCCTTCCTTCCCTCGTTCTTCATTCCTCATCTTCTCATCATCCTTCCATCTTTCTTTACTTTCTTCCTTCCTTTCTTCATTCCTCATTCATTCATTCATTCCTCTGTTTCTTCCCTCCTCCCTTCAGTTCTTCCTCACATCCTTTGCTTCATCATTCCTCCCCCTCCCTCCATTCTTCCTACCAGTGTGCCTTCCCACCTTCAGTCCTCCTATCCATCCCTCCCTCCTTCCTTCGCTCCTTCTTTTCTTCTTCCCTGCCTTTTTGTCCTGTGCATTCCTTCATTCATTCCTCCATGCATTCATTTTTCATTTTCTTCCTCCCTTGCTCCTTCCTGCTTTCCTTCCTTCGCTCCTTCCTTCCTTCATTCTTCATTCCTCATCTTCTCATCATCCTTTCATCTTTCTTTACCTTCTTCCTTCCTTTCTTCATTCCTCATTCATTCATTCATTCATTCCTGTTCCTTCCCTCCTCCCTTCAGTTCTTCCTCACATCCTTTGCTTCATCATTTCTTCTCTCCCTCCATTCTTCCTACCAGTGTGCCTTCCTTCCTTCAGTCCTCCTATCCATCCCTCCTTCCTTCGCTCCTTCTTTCGTCTTCCCTGCCTTTTGTCCTGTGCATTCCTTCATTTATTCATCCATTAATTTCTCATTTCCTTCCTCCCTTGCTCCTTTCTTCCTTCTTTCTTTCCTTCGCTCCTTCCTTCCTCCGTTCTTCACTCCTCATCTTCTCATCATCCTTCATCTTTCATTACCTTCTTCCTTCCTTTCTTCATTCCTCATTCATTCATTCATTCCTTATTTCGTTCCCCTCTTCCTTCCTTCCTCCCTTCAGTTGTTCCTCACTTTGCTTCATCATTCCTCCCCTCCCTCCATTCTTCCTACCGGTCTGCCTTCCTTCCTTCAGTCCTCCTATCCCTTCCTGCGCTCCTTCTTTCTTCTTCCCTGACCTTTGTCCCGTGCATCCCTTCCTCCCTTCATTCATTCCTTCCTCCCATCCTCCCTTACTTCTCCTCTTTTGTTTTTTTTTCTCTTCCCTTTCGTCCCTCCTCCCTGCTGTCCAGTCGTGTCTTTTAATGTGTCCTGGCATGTTCACATGACCAAGTGGCATCCGTGTGTCACGCGTGTCCACAGGGTGTGTTTCTGTATCTGACTGAACACACACACACACACACACACACACACACACACACACACACCTCTAAAGTAGGCTTTGTCATCCAAAACGTCCTCACAAGTTGTTGTTTTTTTGGCATTGGACTTCTGGGCCTCACAAGTGGAGATAAACACACACACACACACACACACACACAGTCTCTCTGTCTAATTACAGCTGCCTTAATTAACAGTCCGTGATCAGCTGCTGATTATCACCAACCACTGAGACCTGTGGCCAGCGGCGTGTGTGTGTGTGTATTCGTGCTTGTAAATGTGTGTGTGTGTGTGTGTGTGTGTGTGATGGATGTTACATGACAGTGTGGCAGGCGTCATTAAGAGTGTGTCACAGACGACTGATGGCCCATCGTACCCACTTAGCTCTATTCAGACTGACAGACACACAAGCTTAACACATACACGAGCAAAGGCAGACAGAGAGACACTGCACTCACACTCTCTATCAGTTACACACTTAATGCCCGAGGACAGCACGGAGACACACACACACACACACACACACACACATTCAGAAATAGCAACATGCTCTCACCCTGTCTGTCTGTCTCTCTCGCTCTCTCTCCTGGCTTCAGTCTGTCTCTCACACACACACACACACACACACACACACCAACCACTGGTACTCCACAGGCAGTAAATTAACACCTGTTTCTTGGGATCCACATCGTCGACCTTCCCTCATTAGTTCTTCATTATCAGCAGCTGTAGAGATTCTCATTCTCATTCCCCTAGTGTGTTATGATGCTGGGACAAAATGGTAAATCCACCTAAGTGGTGAGGTTATGACTGTATGCTAATGTACTGAGTTTTTGGTACATTGGTCAGCTTAAGTTATTAACTGATGAGAACGTAGACACCAAAATGATCCATGTCTCCCCAGTAGATCATTGGCTCTGGTGCTCCATGCTAGCACTTTAGCACACACTATGTTGAGTGATAGTAGGCTCCATGCGAACACTTTACTATACTTAGGCCCCAATCTAACACTTAAGCATAGCTATGTTGAGTGATAATAGGCTCCATGCTAATAATTTAGCATACACTATGTTGAGCTAAGACTGATCTTTTATTAATGAAAAGTTGTTAGTGGTTTTTATTACATTATATATACATATATATATATAGCTGATGTAGTCAGGTTTCTTTTTGGAACTATTTCAGGTGAGCAACCACGTATTCATCCACTGTGCAGTGATTTATAGTTGTACACAGTCTCCCATCGCCCACCAGCTTCTCTTCCTATGTACGGAAAGCTACATAAACCCACCACAATTAGGCACATATCATATTCAATCACATTACTAACTGTTTAGTTTTAGAGCTGCTACAAATTATGATTTTTTTCTACTATCATTTCACATGCTGTATGCTAACATGTTAGCATGAATCCTACTATCTCTCAACATAGTGCATGTTAAGCTAGCATGGCACCTACTATCATTAAACATAGTTTATGCTAAAGTGTTAGCATGGAGAACTGGACGACCGATCTACCAGGGACACACGGATGATTTTGGTGTCTGGGGGACAAGCTACCAAAAACTTGCTTTATTCCTTTAAATACTGTGGAATATTTCATCATTGATGTCAGGGATATTGACATTTTGAACGTAATGGTATCACTCAACCAATTTTCTCTATCTGTTACTCCCCCCCCTCCCCCCGCCCCCTTGTTATCCCACCACTTTCCTCCACAGTAACAACCCCGCCCACCGTTACTACCTGGCCACTGACCCAGTCACCGGACAGCTCTATGTGTCGGACACCAACTCGCGCCGAATCTACCGACCCAAGATGCTGAGCGGCGCCCGAGAGCTCATCGGTAAACTCACACTTCATTTCCCCAGTGTGTTTGCCATGCTGGTAGAAAAGGCTCAATCCACCCAAATCCCAACCAGCAACCAGTTATTCCAATTGTTAGATTGTTAGAAATTATTAGAAAATGAATTTTAGTTAGTACTAATTTAGTAGTAATACAGAATAGATGGGGAACTGTTACCATGGTTACCACTGTAGTACTAATACATGGTAGATGCAGGATGGGGACTGTTACCATGGCCACAACTATAGTACTAATGCAGGATAGATACAGGATGGGGGACTGTTACCATGGTGACCACTGTAGTAATAATGCAGGAAAGATACAGGATGGTTGACTGGTACCATGGTGACCACTGTAGTAATAATGCAGGAAGGATACAGGATGGTTGACTGATACCATGGCTACTGCTGTATCACTGATATACACAGGTTTGGGGGACTGTTACCATGGCTACCACTGTTGTACTAATGCATGATAGTTACAGGATGGTATCCATGGTAGCCATGGCTACCATTGTAGGACTAATACAGGGTAGATCAAGGATAGGGAACTTATCAAATACATGCTTAATATCTGTGTGTGTGTGTGTGTGTGTGTGTGTGTGTGTGTAGGTAACGGGGAGGTAGTGGCTGGTACAGGTGAACAGTGCCCTCCGTTTGATGAAGCTCGATGTGGAGATGGAAGAAAAGCTACCGAGGCACAGCTGCTGGGACCTAAAGGTGCACACACACACTCACTCTCACACACACACACACACACACACCAACAGAGGAAGGAGATTAGAAAAGAGACTGAGAGACAGAGGGGAAGAGAAAGACCACCCTCCGATAAAGAGTGTAGGAAGTTTTTATTTAAGCCCCTCTCAAACCATAGTAACAGTCTGCCTCGCTTTCTTTTCCTCCATCCGGATGTAAAGAGAATGCTTAAGACTTAATTCAGACGGAATTAGCACACTCACGCACACACACACACAAACTCCAGTAAGCTTTTGTACCCTCTCCAATATACTTCTGGACTCTCTCTTTCTCTCCATTCATTAATCCCCCCCCTTCCGTCTCCTTCTCTCTCCCTTATTTCCACCTCCCTCCCTTTCTAACGTCTGTCTCTTGGCTTAAAATGGCATGGTGCAGCCAATGTAACACTCCTTCCACAACTTTGTGTAGTCCAGTTATTATGATCAGTAGTTTTGGTTGACATCTTTCTATAGTCCAGTCATTTTGATCAGTGGTTTTTGTTGACATCTTTCTATAGTCCAGTCATTATGATTAGTGGTTTTGGTTGACATCTTTCTATAGTCCAGTCATTATGATCAGTGGTTTTGGTTGACATCTTTCTATAGTCCTGTCATTATGATTAGTGGTTTTGGTTGAGATCTTTCTATAGTCCAGTCATTATGATTAGTGGTTTTGATTGAGATCTTTCTATAGTGCAGTCATTATGATTTGTGGTTTTGGTTGAGATCTTTCTATAGTCCAGTCATTATGATTAGTGGTTTTGGTTGACATCTTTCTATAGTCCAGTCATTATGATTAGTGGTTTTGGTTGAGATCTTTCTATAGTCCAGTCATTATGATTAGTAGTTTTGGTTGAGATCTTTCTATAGTCCAGTCATTATGATTAGTGGTTTTGGTTGACATCTTTCTATAGTCCAGTCATTATGATTAGTGGTTTTGGTTGACATCTTTCTATAGTCCAGTCATTATGATTAGTGGTTTTGGTTGAGATCTTTCTATAGTCCAGTCATTATGATTAGTGGTTTTGGTTGACATCTTTCTATAGTGCAGTCATTATGATTAGTGGTTTTGGTTGAGATCTTTCTATAGTCCAGTCATTATGATTAGTAGTTTTGGTTGACATCTTTCTATAGTCCAGTCATTATGATTAGTGGTTTTGGTTTAGATCTTTCTATAGTCCAGTCATTATGATTAGTGGGTTTGGTTGACATCTTTCTATAGTCCAGTTTGGTTAACATCTTTCTATAGTCCAGTCATTATGATTAGTGGGTTTTGTTGACATCTTTCTATAGTCCAGTCATTATGATTAGTGGGCTTGGTTGACATCTTTCTATAGTCCAGTCATTATGATTAGTGGGTTTGGTTTTGGTCTTAATGAGACGGATTAGTTGAAATTCTGCTTCAGCATTCAAGTTTTTTTGTTCAGTCATGCTTTAGTATATTCTTTTACCACTAGGCTTGGCAGCAGCACCACCAGTGTCTTCTTTGGGGAATGTAGGTTTTTCAAGGCTTTTTGGTCAGATGTCATTGGTGTTATAGACAGGTTTTTCCAGCTGTAAAGTGTAGGTGGGGGAAGAAGCAGAGTCCTACTTGAAGCTGACTGGCTTTTGCTTTACTGTGTCAGGTGCATTTCCTACTCAAGCTGAACAATTCCAGCTGGAGTGAACATCTCTTTGCCTTAATTCCCCCTGCCTAGAGCAAAGTTGCATCCTCCTCGCCCCGTTCACCTCCCTGCCTTGACTTTGCAGACACTCATACCAACTCTTCAGGTTTTGTTTTTTTTCACATTTTGTCTGAACATACGGTTAAGTGTGGACTAAACAGAATTATATTCACCTGTGTTTCTTCTTGTCAAACAGATTGTGCTCTTCACATAGGAAATGGCCTAAAGGATGTTTCTTGCCACTTTTGTTGCTTTCTGTGGGGAATACCACTCAACTTAAGCATATCATACAGATATTTATTTGACCGTCTAAATTGCAGCCATATTGACAAATGTTCTTGAAGAAACACATGGTTTTGGTTAACATCTTTCTATAGTTCAGCCATTATAAGCAAAATACAGCTCTGTTTTAAGTTTGTATTTACAAATATTATGAATACAATATTATGAATATAATGCTTCATTAGCTTCAGAATCCACGTATAGCACATGCTTAGCTGTCACATAGATAGTATGTCACATAGTTGCATATATCTCAATATTTTGATCATTTTAGCATTTTTCACTTTTTCTTGCAGCAGATATTTCATGTTTGTGGTATATTTTCATGTTGTAAATATTTTTGATTCATTTTTTCTTTGTACCAGTATCATACTTTTCATTCATACATTCCTACTTAACACATTCTAGTGCTCAAACTGTTGATTTAAATGATCATAAATTGATTTAAATACTGCATTTGCTAAGTTGTTATTTATATTCTATTTTTCTGCACTGTATCCTTACTATCCGCAGCTTAGAGTTGCTCCACTGACAGTGAATGGCAAAACCATATATTGAATTATGTGTGCATACTTTCTCTCTGTTCCACACAGGTATTGCAGTCGATAAGAACGGCTTGATCTACTTTGTGGACGGCACCATGATCAGAAAAGTGGATCGCAATGGAATCATCTCTACAGTGCTGGGCAGCAACGACCTCACCTCTGCACGACCTCTGACCTGCGACACTAGCATGCACATCAGACAGGTAACACACATATATAGACAAGGGTGGAAGGAGTACCAAATACTACTGGTCAAGTCGAGATACTCTTTACTTTTACTTGAGTAGAGGTAAAATTACTGGTGTGGAAATCTGCTTGAGTAAAAGTAAAAAGTAGCTTATTTAGATACTTACAAAGGATTTGTCATATGTTAATAACAACACGTGTTAAAATGTAAAAGTATGTGTTGTCCCAAAGAAGACACACCAATGTGTTACAAATGACACATCCTTTGTAAGAGTGTACATACTTAGAGTAAAAGTTACTGAATCACCTTAAAAAACAGACATTGTTTCTTAATCCTAATGAATGAATACACTAATGATTTGATATGACCATGATCACAGCACTTTGATCGAGTGATTACAGTTGTACTGTAATCACTGATATACTGTATGTATATACACATATACAATATCCAGTATATGTTTTTGCAGCAGAGAGCTGTGATAATGAGCATATCCAATATCCAAAATGAGTGGGGTTTTTTTTCATATTAAAGACATAACCTGCCAAAAAAAAAGAAGAAAATGTCATCTTTCCCATGCAATGTAAATTGGACAAGAGCACAGAGAGTTCAAACTAGGTTATTTTAAAGGTGCTACATGCAGAATTTGTAATCATCAAGGTATCATTGCTAAATTGATTTTGATACATTGGTATAGTTATCGTAAACAAATGAGACCATGGTGGAGACGATCGGTAGCTTCTATCTCACACAATTGTTAGTGCTGGTGTTTTTTCAAATTAAAGCCACATTTCCCATAAAGCCTGTTGCTTCTTATCCCCCCCCTCCCCCTCCCTGAAGAGGATCAACATGTTGGAAGTGGCCTTTCACCTCCTTCCACCATCTGCTGCCAGAAACTCTGAAAGCTTTAGCTCCGTTTAGCTCTGGAAGAACAGCGCCCCCTTCCTGTTTTGTGCCGTAAAGCGATCCAGCAGAAAGTAAATGTAATTCTTGACTTCCTGCCTTGCGTATAGTTAAACACCAACAGCAAGGGAGGAGGACAGGAAAGAAACGCAAGAATCAAACAAAAGCAGAATGATAGAGAGATGGAGAGAGGAGGAAAGAGGCAGAGAACGAAAGAAGGACAAAGATAGAGAGAGAGAGAGAGAGAGATAGAGGAGTTACTCAGGGGAGAAACGACTCTGTATGTTCCAGAGAAAGACTGAGAGAGATATACTTGCATTTTTTACACTTTATTTTCAGAGTGAGAAAGTACAACCTTGCATACTAAAATTGTGTGTGTGTATGTGTGAACTAAGAGGCACAGTCAGGCACTCAGATTGGACAGAATGACACGCACACACACACACACACACACACACACACACACAGAAGAAGCTCTGTTTCATCTACCTAACACCTGAATTATACATGCCACAAAGTGCCTGTGTGCCTTCACATGTAGGTGTATGTGTGCATGTTTTTATTTTTTTAAATATACACTCAGTATTTTATTGGTGTATATATGAATGAATAATTTATTTCAATGACTTACAATTGCTCGACTTGTCAGCCTAATCTGGTAACATTACTCCCCATAGATTGCACCAATGGTTCATTATACGTATCACATATTCAGGGTTTTATCAGGGTATTATAGACGTAAACTATAATTAAATTTATTTGCTTAAAGGTCCAGTATTATAGGATTTTTTCTCTGTTATATATACTGTATATATCAAAGATGTTTAATGAAGACTGCTAAAATTTTGCTTCAAGTGGTTAAATTTAAAGTTATTGCGTTTTCTACAGACAGTCTCAGACTAACTCCAGTCAACGCATCACAACTGGACTCGCTCCTGATTGGCTCTCCTCATTAAAGAATGAGTCCAGTCAGGCCAGTTTGCAACATTTGAACTGGAAAGCCTCCAATCAGCAGGTTTTACCTCATTCGAATTAGAGGAGCCGCTGCTGTCGGCCAATCAGGGTCCAGCATTGTGACGACTTACTCTTCAAATTCGTTCACTTCAACGAATTCAATTCAATTTTTAGCTAAACTACATGTATTTGTATATTACCCTTATCCTAAGCCAGAGTATATTTGAAAATAAAATCAGGCAAAATGAATCATATGGGATCTTTAAATCAAATGGTAACACTTTACAATAAGGGTAAAATAAGTTAAGGGTTAGTTAATGCTTAATAAGGGTTAGTTGATGCTTAATAAGGGTTAGTTGATGTTTAATAAGGGTTAGTTGATGCTTAATAAGGGTTAGTTGATGTTTAATAAGGGTTAGTTGATGCTTAATAAGGGTTAGTTGATGCTTAATAAGGGTTAGTTAATGCTTAATAAGCATTAACCCTTAATTAATGTACCCTTATTGTAAAGTGTTACCAATCAAATAAACAGAGTAGGCAGGATTCAGCCAGGATTGTTGCAGTATTACCAAATCCCTACAGTGAGTTTTATTTTCCTTTCCTTTCAGAACAAGGCAACATGTCGCCCCTTGTAAATAATGTAGTCTCCCTTCGGGCCAGTCACCTTGTTTTGACCTGTGATCGCGGCGCAGTTGCGAGACGCGCCATTCCCCCATGCTTCATCCACATCTAGTCAGCGGCCTGTGACATGGCACGGAGGCACGAACAGGGACCGACCCATAGTCCCTCCTCGACAAAACTATCTTAAAGGAACAGTTCACCCAAAAATGAAACTTCTGTCATCATCTACTCGCCCTCATGCCAAATGAAACACAGGTGAAATGTGTTAGTCCATATAACACACAGGGAGGTTGCCAGCACAACTTGGTAGCAGCCTTCTCCAAAACAACTGAAGTCAATGGGGACCTGTTCTTTAGAGTTCCAAAACAAAAACAGCCAAACAATCACACTGTGAATAGAAAGACCTATACACCATTATTTGTTGCAAATCAATCAGCTGTAGTTAAGATTTGCACTAAATGATGGTGTAAATATACTGTAGGTCTTTTTGGAACTCTGAAGAACTGGTCCCCACTGACTTCAGTTGTTTTGGAGAAGGCTGCTATGGAGTTGTGCTGGCAGCCTCCCTGTGTGTTATATGGACAAACTTCACCTGTGTTTCAACTGGCATGAGGGGGAGGAGATGATGACAGCAGTTTCATTTTTGGGTGAACTATTCCTTTAAGTCACTGGTTTGCACAGAGCGGACAGTTTTCATTTAGTTTTACAAACGCCCCCCCTCAGTACTCAGCTTCTGATCTAGTTTCACGTGGTTTTCTTTTAGCAGACAGGGCCTCATACATTTTATGACCCAGCCGAAATGGCCGTCAGCATCATAAGTTGTTCTGAACTCAGAACTTTTCCCTGTCTCTTCTCACTTCTCCTCACTTTGGACCAAGAGTGGGCTGCACTCTTGAACCCCAACATTCTGAAAGTTTTCACCCGGTCACATATAGTTTTCTTTTCAGGTTATTTTTAAACTTTATCATCATCACTTTATCGTTTTACTTTATCAGACAGTGTTATATTAGGCCGTGGGCACTATAATACTTGTAATGTGAAGTTTGCAAGTGAACTAAAGAGGTCACTCAGACAGACAAAGTTGGCAGAATTCAACCAGGAGTTTTTCAATACTATCAGATAGCCACATACACTATACTTTTACTCAATATTTCCTATTAATTCTGTAAAGCAATCAAAGTGTAATATGTTTTATTACACAGCTTTGTTGAATACTCTATTCTGATCAGCCAACAAAGCTATTTTGAGGTCTGTTATTGTCCCCCACCAAAGGGGTTACTATGGATCAGTCTCCGTCCGTTAGTTTGTAAGTCACACTGTAGTGTTGACTTTGTGCCGCTAGGGGGCGGCATTGACAATGAATGGGGACTCAGTGGTAAAGCAGGTCATACAGTTAAAGTTATCATATAATATGCGGGACAATGAATGGGGACTCAGTGGTAAAGCAGGTCATACAGTTAAAGTTATCATACAATGTGGGGGACAATGAATGGTAAAGCAGTGGTAAAGCAATACAGTTAAAGTTATCATAGGTAACATAATAGTCTACACACACTACACACTTGGAGACATCAGACTGGGTTGATGTGTTGAAGTGAGAGTCAATGGAGAATTTTTGGGCAAACCTCTAACCACAAGACACTGTAGTTATTGTACAGTTGTTGGACTGTTGTACTGTTATTGCATCATCACTGCACTACCACTGTGCCTCAGTGTTGACTACTTATATCATATTACCACTTACCTACTGTGCAATACCATATATCACTTATCATTTTGCATTTATATTATTCATAACACTCACGCTCCTGGTGTTGTATGTTATATTGTATATTGTATTATAAATTGTATTGTAGTGTACATTGTGTAATGTACGGATTGTATTTATTGCATATTGTAGTTCTTATATTTTGTACTGTATTGAGTAAAAACAGGACAATTACAGTTACTACATTTCAAGATATAACTTGTAAGCCTAATTCTGGGGAGAGTAGGCAACAGAAATATATGGTCAATCTGTCCTTTCATTGTCCCATACGAAAATGCTTATACAATTTCACTCATATTTCAAGTACACTCAGCAATCACTGACTGACCCAAGGGTGGAACTACATCACTGATGGGGGACAACATGTTTACTATTTGCTTGTTTCTGAATAACATACCGCTGTCTCACATCTAATCATATCACTCCTGCTGGACTAGTCTTTTGGTGGAAGCTTGTAAATTAGCTTAGTTTGCAGTGAAATCATTTTAAATCAATACGTTTTGTCAAATGATGTCTTTAGTAAGTAGCTGTGCAATAAATGGGATTGCGTCAGGGTCTTATTTTGAGATGGTCATGGAATTCCTGGAATACCACCGAATTTTGAGGAGTGTATCCCAGACAAGGAAAGTCAGGGAATTTGATACATTTTCTGGGGAAGTCAGGGAATATCAGGGCCAATTTCCAGGAATACAGCGGAATGTTTTCCAAGATGTTTCCCACATTCCTTGCATTCGATGGTTTTCAGCTCAACTGGAGCGGAAACCAGGCTGAAAACATTAAGCATTAAGAAACCAAACATTTTTAGATCATGGAAGTGCTCGGACGTCGTTATGGAAAATCACGGAATTGTCATGGAATTTATACACCAGAGCAACCGCTGAGCTCTAAATCTTAAATTGTGTTTGTGTTTGTTACTTCATTTAGGGTTGGTTGAGACTGGTGTCAAATGAAAATTGTTCTCTCTTCCGTCTGTCATCTCTCCATCCAGGTTCGTTTGGAGTGGCCTACAGATCTAGCCATCAACCCGATGGACAACTCCATCTATGTGCTGGACAACAACGTTGTGCTGCAGATCACTGAAAACAGACAGGTAAAATCCACTGCATACACACTACCAACAATGCGCAGATGCAAATGTGTTTAGTGTTTAGTGGTAGCGCTGTCGCCTCACAGCAAGAAGGTCCTGGATTCGATTCCCGCCTGGGTCGCTGTTGGCACTGGGGGTATGTTCTCCCCATGCCTTCCGTGCCTAGTGCCCAGGTGGGCTATCTCGTGAAAAAGGGGCCTTTCTGTGTGGAGTTTGCATGTTCTCCCTGTGCTCACATGGGGTTTCCTCCATATAACATCAGTAAGGACCCCCACTAAAAACATGCAGAAGATCATCGCCTGACCAGCAATGACAATGACAGAAGTTGGTCCCCGGGCGCTGTACTGTAAAGCTGCCCACTGCTCCTGGCTGCCCCCCGGGGGAAGGACATGTCTTGGATGGGTTAAAAGCAGAGACTGAATTTCACCGACCACCGTTGACAGCATGTGTGTGTGTGAGTGTGGTCGCTGCATGCAAGTGTTGTGGTGTGTTGTGTGACTACAATAAAGACAAGCTTGCTTGTCCGGTTTCGTTTTCCCATGTATTTCCAGGAAACAGACTGTACCAAACCTCTGTAGAGTTGTAGAAATGTGTTTAGTGTTAGGTTTCTCCCATGTATTTCCAGGTAACAGACTGTACTAAACCTCTGTAGAGTTGTAGAAATATGTTTAGTGTTAGGTTTTCCCATGTATTTCCAGGAAACAGACTGTACCAAACCTCTGTAGAGTTGTAGAAATGTGTTTAGTGTTAGGTTTCTCCCATGTATTTCCAGGAAACAGACTGTACCAAACCTCTGTAGAGTTGTAGAAATGTGTTTAGTGTTAGGTTTCTCCCATGTATTTCCAGGTAACAGACTGTACCAAACCTCTGTAGAGTTGTAGAAATGTGTTTAGTGTTAGGTTGTCCCATGTATTTCCAGGTAACAGACTGTACCAAACCTCTGTAGAGTTGTAGAAATGTGTTTAGTGTTAGGTTTCTCCCATGTATTTCCAGGAAACAGACTGTACCAAACCTCTGTAGAGTTGTAGAAATGTGTTTAGTGTTAGGTTTCTCCCATGTATTTCCAGGAAACAGACTGTACCAAACCTCTGTAGAGTTGTAGAAATGTGTTTAGTGTTAGGTTTTCCCATGTATTTCCAGGAAACAGACTGTACCAAACCTCTGTAGAGTTGTAGAAATGTGTTTAGTGTTAGGTTTTCCCATGTATTTTCAGAAAATAGACTGTACCAAACCTCTGTAGAGTTGTATAAGCTTGAATAGTGGCAGCTATATCTAGATCAATAGTAGCAGGCATCAGTAATTTGCTGCTGCAGATGCTGCTCGTTTGGGATTGTCACAGAATCATTTTCAGGTCGCACCAGAGAGCCAAATCAATACGTTAATAACATCTGTGTGTGTGTGTGTCAGGTTCGTATCGTGGCGGGTCGTCCCATGCACTGCCAGGTGCCCGGTATAGAATACACCATGGGGAAGAGAGCGGTCCAGACCATGCTAGAGGGAGCCACAGCCATCGCCCTATCCTACAGCGGCGTCCTCTACATCGCAGAGACCGACGAGAAGAAGATCCACCGCATTCGACAGGTAGGGAGGGGCTCCAAGAGACATATCGTACCCAGTTAGCGCGTATACGACTTTCCCAACCAGGGAGTACCATTTGAACGTCCCGGAGAAGTCGGGACGTTCAGAAGTCGGGACGTTGTAGCTGCTCCACAGAGCGCTTTTATTTTGAAAGAGCAGCATAATCAATATAAGTTTTTGTCTGTTTCTTGGAAAAATGTAAAGTACTTTGTTACTTTGCTTAAAAATTTCAATGAAAACTTACATTTTTCAAAGTTTAAATTTAAAATGAACACTGTAGCCTATGTGGAGTTTTTTACATGACTCGGTTCACCAGAAAACAACCGATATCAACTTTATCTCTCATCACTTCACCGCACTATATGAGGATGAACGCACGCGTCAGCCATCGAGGATTAAACAACACCACCAACACACCAGCTTGGGAATTAGCCAATATGGCCGACAACAACATGGTTTTGCCTGTTGCCAAGATAGCTGCTTATTTAGCCTTTCCTCCTCATTCTCACAGTTGCTGTTAACAGCTTTGTAGATGTTTTTTTAAAAGAGACATAAATCAGATGCTTCATTACCTCGATGTTTGTTTTTATTTCCGACCAAAAAGCAAATAAATGCATGCGAGTCTGGTGTTTGACTTCACAACTCAACAACAATACACTCTAGGTATACTCATTTTCAATAGCAATACAAGAGTGGAGTTTATTTGAGATTTTGTGCGAGGCTTTGAAGTCATTCTCTCCCGTTGACACCGGCACAGAAATAAGAATAGCCGTGCAAAGGACTAGTCTCACACTCTATATTGGGTTTTCCCATTAAATCCACTTCAGACATGAAGGGCAGATGGAGATGAGGGGGAGGAGACGGGCTGAAGAAGGAGTTTGAAGTCTCGAGACAACTGAGGCGAACATTGTGCAAAACTCACTCGCCGCTAGGGAGGTGTTGTGAATATTTTGTGCACCGAGATTACGTTTTAATGTGTTACCACTGGGGACTGTCCAATCAGCACGCTAAGCACCGAGCCAGTTCCCCCTCTTGACCCGCGGTCACTTGACAACTCTGCTTGAACTGCGTTAACAGTGAGAGTGGATGGGCGACAGAAGTCAGCTTAAAACAAATACAACTGTGCTCCTTGCACTTTTCACACTAGACCTCACATTTGCTGCTGAGACAAAGATTTACGGAAGTTGAAAAGTAACATAAATCAATTGAAATCATGAAATAGAATTGCAATTTCAATTCCCATATATGAGCGCATAATGTACAACAAAATGAAAATTAAAATGGAAAAATAATCCAATTTTCATTTTCATTTGCATGTTGGAAAATACATTATTACTGCCAAAACGAAAATGAAAACTCCATTGACATTTAGTTGTCAATGGCAGTAATAATGTAATAATGGCAGGATTATTTCATTTTCATTTTCATTTTGTCGTACATTGTGCTCTCATATATGAGATATATATATATATGTAAGATCTGTTTGAAAATCAAAAGACAGACTGTATTGTTCATGGTGTAGAACAGGGATTCTGAAACATTTTTACGTCAAAGACACAAATCATATTGATCATATTTCATCCCAGGGACCTATATAGGAATGTTTTGGTTGTTGATTTAGTATTGAATTGTAGAACTGCATTGTTCCACCCTAAAAGTGATGAGAGTGAAACCTAGGATTACAAACGGCATTGTTGTAGATTCTATAATCGGGATAATTTGTAGTAAATTCGATTACAGTGATATTAAACTATGCCTCATTTTGCTTAAGACCCCTGGAACTCCCTCAAGGACACCTGGAAGTCCCCAGACCCCACTTAAAGGACCCTTGGTGTATAATGTGCCATAATATGATATGAGTGATAAGAGTATAATTGCCTGGTCCTGGTTTGTCTTCTCTGGAGTAGACAGCCTTGCCCATCAGCAAGGTATTAACAAGGTCATGAACAGGTTGCACTTTCCTTTACGATGTTTTCATTCGTTTTTACCTTTCTCTCTTCGGTTTTTACCCCGCTAGGTGTCGACAGATGGGGAAATCACCCATCTAGCCGGAACGCTATCTGACTGTGACTGCAAGGTACCGCACCCCAACCACACCACATACAGTGTCGTAGCTTGGATTGCCATTGCTTCACACAGAAAAGTGCCATTTTCAGTCATAGAATAGAAAGGAATAGAATGAAAGGTTTGAATCATTATATCATGTTTACTAATTATCATTTAACGGTTAACTAACAACTAATTGATGATTACCTTTAATTATATTTGATTATCAATTTGTCAGTCATTTGTTATAATCCAAGCACTTTTGACTTGCTAATTAAATATTAACAAATGAAATAGTTTTTTTTTAAAGCATACTGTAAATAAGCATTATGCTAGCCCCTATTATAAAGTCTTCATAATCATTTAATGGTTAACTAATAACTAGTTGATGATTAGTTAATTTCCTGCAGTGTTTACTAATGAATTATAAATTACACATTATTACATTATTTAATCATTAACTGATGACATGTTAATGGATCAATTTATTATTATGGTAACACGTTACAATAAGAGTCACTATGTTAAGGGTTAGTTAATGCTTAATAAGCATTAACTAACCCTTAATTAACAGTTAACTAATGTGTAATTTACTAATGGTATTCATGTTAACAAAGGTATTAATTTATACATTATTTAATAGTTTGTAAAGATGACTATTAATTAGACACATTAGTTAACTGTACCCTTATTGTAAAATGTTACCATTATTATTTTTACATCATAACTATTCAGAAATTGAATCAATATTTTTTTATTGCTTATCAATGGTTGTGTTATTATCCAAGTTTATGCTTTGCAAATCATTTGTTAATCATTCATGAATAATTCATTACCTATTTAAAAATAAGCATTATGTAGGCCCCTACTAAGAAGTTGCAACTGATGTTTTGTTGAATAGAATAGAAAGTAGGCTAGGCTAAGATAGGCTAGGATAATAAAAAATAAATAATATGAATAATAAAATGCCACCGGCGCAAAGCCTCCGCCATGCAGTGTCCCGAAAATAGAGCCCTCTATCTCTACCTCCTTTTCTTTCTTTCTTTTTCGGATTTCCACTCATCCCCCAATCCCTCCCTCCCTCCTGTCCCGCAGAATGACGCCAACTGCGACTGCTACCAAACGGGAGACGGTTACGCCAAAGACGCCAGGCTCAACTGTCCTTCTTCTTTGGTGGTGTCTCCGGACGGGACGCTGTATGTTGCCGACCTGGGGAACATCAGGATACGAGCCGTACGACGCAACCAACCACCTACTGGTATGTGTATATATTCTGTAGTCAGTACTCTGTCATGTGTGTAATATCAACCCCATATATCACCAAACCAATTGATCAGTCTAACCCTGGTTTTAACGGTTTATAGTCGTGCAAAAAATGTATGATAAAAAAAAATGTAATTGTAGAAAGCATTGAAAAGCCTGTAGGAGTATATCAGCTATTTGTATTAACAATTTTGCATTGACTGTACCTCTCTCTCTCTCTCTCTCTCCCCATCTCACTCTGTCTCTATGTCTCTCTAGGTTCTCTGGCTTCAGGTCCCAGCTCCTATGAAGTGGCTTCTCCAGCCTCTCAGGAGCTCTATGTCTTTGATGCCAACGGGACTCACCAGTTCACCATGTCACTCGTCACTGGAGACTATAAATACAACTTTAGCTACAGGTTGGTGTGTGTGGGAATTTACGAAGGGTTTCGTTCAGAACACTATCTATACTCTCTCTTTTCTTTTTTTTTCTATTTTGTTTTTTCCATGAAATTCATCTGTACGGAAGAGAATTAGGGCCACATGAAAAATTTGAGTTCTGAGTTTAAAGTCATAATTCTGAGATTCTGCAAATTAAGGCAATAATTCTGAGAATGAAGTCAGAATTCTGAGTTTAAAGTCAGAATTCTGAGTTTAAAGTCAGAATTCTGAGAAAAAAGTAAACATTCTGAATTAAAAGTTAGAATTCTGAGATTAAAGTCAGAATTCTGAGAAAGTAAACATTCTTTATTAAAAGTTAGAATTGTGAGTTTAAAGTCAGAATTCTGAGAAAAAAGTAAA
>NW_027284724.1:0-25032 GCF_046629955.1 Centroberyx affinis | reverse complement strand
CTCACTAACACGGATTTAAACAAATTTGTGAACAAAATTTGAGAGAAATAAGCCTTTTGTGTGCATAGAAAAAGTCTTAGATCTTTTATTTCAACTCATGAAAGTGTTGCGTTTATATTTTTGTTCAGTGTAGTTAAGTAAAGGTGCAACTACTGTATGTTATGAACATAAACAAGCTGCCTACATTTAATTTTGTCCTCAAAACATGCTAATTTTGTTCAAATGTCTTTAGAAACCTCCCTTCTATTTTAGGCAATAAACAAAAATATGCTATTTTAGTCAACAAATACAATGGTAGCCTTGGATAACACATTGCTATGGTATTGGTCTCGAATTGGACTCGTAGTTTTGCGGTCTTGGTCTCGACTCGGACTCGATTCACCACTGACTCGATCTGGACTTGGACTCGACCAAGGCGGTCTGGACTACAGCCCTACTTGAAGGTCTCCTGCTCTACCTGCTGCTTCAGAGGCTTTTCCTCCCTGACAAGAACACAAATCTGTCTGGAAACACTGGATCCTTCTACATTTGGGTTGTTTTTTTTTTGGCAATAAAAAGTAGTTGGGAGTTTTCCCTTGTGTGCTCTGAGGGTCTGAGGCTGTGATGAAGAGCTGCAGAAATAAACAAACTTTCAAAATTCAAAGATCTTGGATATCAACACAAAATATCAACTATCAGCAGCTTCAATCCAAAAACATCTGTCTCGTCCAAACACAGGCAGCAGAGACAGAGAGGAGGAGAGACGGGAGAGACTGGAGAGAGGGGAGAGACAGGAGAGAGGGGAGAGACAGGAGAGAGGGGAGAGAGGGGAGAGACAGGAGAGACTGGAGAGAGAGGGGAGAGACAGGAGACACTGGAGAAAGGGGAGAGACAGGAGAGACTGGAGAGAGGAGAGAGAGGGGAGAGACACGAGAGAGCGGAGAGACAGGAGAGAGCGGAGAGACAGGAGAGACTGGAGAGAGGGGAGAGACAGGAGAGAGCGGAGACAGGAGAGAGGGGAGAGACAGGAGAGACTGGAGAGAGGGGAGAGACAGGAGAGACTGGAGAGAGGGGAGAGACAGGAGAGAGGGGAGAGACAGGAGAGACTGGAGAGACAGGAGAGAGGGGAGAGACAGGAGAGACTGGAGAGAGGGGAGAGACAGGAGAGAGGGGAGAGGCAGGAGAGACTGGAGAGACAGGAGAGAGGGGAGAGACAGGAGAGAGCGGAGAGACAGGAGAGACTGGAGAGAGGGGAGAGACAGGAGAGAGGGGAGAGGCAGGAGAGACTGGAGAGACTAGAGAGACAGGAGAGACAGGAGAGACTGGAGAAAGGGGAGAGACAGGAGAGACTGCAGAGGGGGGAGAGAGCTGGTTTTCTCTGGTTACAGCTCTGTCATCACTTCTGCAGGACGACAGGAGAGAACGACAGGAAAGGAAGACAGGAGAGGAAGACAGGAGAGGACATCCAGAGAGGAAGACAGGAGAGAACGACAGGAGAGGAAGACAGGAGAGAACGACAGGAGAGGACAACAGGAGAGGAAGACAGGAGAGAACGACAGGAGAGAACGACACGGGGGGCGTGGCTTATCACCAAAAGGTGCAGACCTTCCTTGCGGCTGTTGTCAGACCTGGAGGTCTGTGCTCTACTAAACACATTTTCTAGTTATTTATTTATTTTAATGTAAACATGTTTTATCTGAAGTTTTATCTGATGAACTTGGTGTGACTGTGGCTTTATGTTTTATCTTCACTTTGCTTTTATCACCTTTTGTTTTGATTTGTTTGTGTGAAGCGCTTTGTATGTAAATAAAGCATTATTATTATTATTATTATTATTATAATTCCATGTAATCTCTCTTTCATCTTCTCATGTCCGTTAACACTTAGTGAACCTTGGTTTTGAACTATACATTATTATTATGATTATTGGTAATAATCATAATAATAATCCCACTGCCCTGTTCATCCTGTCCTGACAGCAGAAAGTCTTCCTGGTGTGTTTCAGAGCTTTAACACCAAGCTGCTCATCTGGACTCTGCTGTTTGTCTTCCAGTTTACGACCCCCCCCCCCCTCCCTCCCCTCCCTCCTGTCAGTGAAGCTCCGCCCCCCCGCCGCTCTGCTCTGTCGACTTCCCGCCAGAGGTGTTTGCCCGGCCGCGCCTGCGTTGCCGTGGCGACGGTGGGCAGCCGCGAGCTTCCCGGTGAGGTAATTAACAACCCGCCGCTCGTTAAAACCTCGACCAACCAGACGACAGCAGAACCAGCCGCCGCTCACACCTTCCAAACACCTTTTCCTTTTTATTTCATCTCATTTTTTGTGGCCGCTTTCACCGCTTTAACCAACATAAAGACAAACTCACAGCTCCACTGTCCCACTGACCTGAAGCCTCTCATGTCCTGGTTCAGCGGCTCATTTGAATGCAGCGATAAGAGCCTGTGCTGCCTTCAGGTGCAGCTGGAAACATCGGAATTACACTCTGAGCGCACAGGAGAGACCCAAAGAAGTGTCAGATAAAGTGGGAAAGTTTTCTGTGATAACCGACTTGATTTCTAAAACCAGCTCCTGACCTGAGCCGAGTCCTGATCTCCTCAACAGCTCATATCCATGTGATCCAGATGTGCCACTTCATGCAGTTTTTTTCTGTTCAAACTAGGGCTGGGTGAACAATATTTTAGACAGAATACCTTGATATGGATATTGTGATGATATTTTGGGTATTCGTAATCATAAGATATAAGATATAAGATATGTACACACAAGAAAATTAGTAATGATCATTAGTAATCAGCAGAGGTGGAAAGTAACTAAGTACATTTACTTGAATACTGTACTTCAGTACAATTTTGAGGTACTTGTACTTTACTTGAGTATTACCATTTTATGCTACTTTATACTTCTACTCCACTAAATTTCAGAGGGAAATATTGTACTTTTTACTCCACTACTTTTATTTGATAACTTAAGTTACTAGTTACTTTGCAGATTCAGATTATTAATACAAAATATAATCAACTAATAAATTGTGATGTATTATTATAGATTACTGTAAGATACCCAGCAGTATATAAAGTAGTGGAAATCAGCCCCACCTTTTCCAGCTGCAACATTAAAGTGATACTTACACATTAATGCATCAATAATTATAATTCAATAATATAATATATACTGTATTATTCTGAAATGGGCCATTCTGCATAATGAGTACTTTTACTTTTGTTGCTTTAAGTACATTTTGATGCTAATACTTTTGTACTTTTACTTAAGTAACATTTTGAATGCAGGACTTTTAGTTGTAACAGAGTATTTTTATACTGTGGTATTTCTACTTTTACTGAAGTAAAAGATCTGAGTACTTCTTCCACCACTGGTAATCAGTAATGTGGATATGATGAGCAGGTAAAGCCAATCATCTTTGTTGAAAACTGTGTATCACTTTACTGTAACACAACCTTTAAAACCAGGAACAAGTAACATTTCACAATATTACGATTACAAACTAAAATCCCATATCTAGTCTCATATCACAATATCGATATTATACGATATATCGCCCAGGTCTAGTTCAAACTGATTAGAAACATCAGATCTGAGTCACATGGAGGAAAATAAAAACAGAAGTCAGTGTGAACACAGCCTGCCTGAACGCAGCCCGACTGAACGCAGCCCGACTGAACGCAGCCCGACTGAACACAGCCTGACTGAACGCAGCCTGACTGAACGCAGCCTGACTGAACGCAGCCCGACTGAACGCAGCCCGACTGAACGCAGCCCGACTGAACGCAGCCCGACTGAACGCAGCCCGACTGAACGCAGCCTGACTGAACGCAGCCTGACTGAACGCAGCCCGACTGAACGCAGCCTGCCTGAACGCAGCCTGACTGAACGCAGCCCGACTGAACGCAGCCTGACTGAACACAGCAGCACAGTCAGGGGGAAATAAACAGTATTTCAAAGTCATTATGTGTCCGGAGGGACCGAGCGATATTTCCGGAGAACAATGTGTGTTTGGAGTGTTCAGCGCCGCCGCCGGCTCGCCGGGTGCCATACAGGAAGCGCTTAATGTGGCGAGAGGAAGTGAGAGCGGCAGCAATCGGCCCAACAGCTTCCTGCAGGAGGCGCGGGCAGGAGCGGAGAACAGGGGAGGAGGAGGAGGGTCAGCCCAGATGGTTTCTGAGGGACCGTAAAGACTTTTTGGAGGCTGCAGATTGTGGAAATCACTTATTTCACCCTGCACACATTTCATATTCTGTTCTTGTCTGAGTCATTTCTTCTGCTGTTGTTTTACACACACTCTTAACGCTGTAATCCATAAATTTTCATACTTCTTACATATATTTCTACCAGTCAAAAGTTTGGACACACCACAATTTTCTTTATTTTTTTACTATTTTCCACATTTTAGAATAACAGTAAAGACTCAAAACTATGAAATAACACAAATGGAATTATGCAGCGACCAAAAAAAGTGTTAAACAAATCCAAACTATCTTATATTTTAGATTCTTTGCCTTGATGGAAAGGCAAAGGCTTTGGAAAGAAATTCATACAGAGGATCAACTTCACTATTTACAGTATATTTGTCTGAGAAATTAATTTCAAGCATTTAAGCAGAAGACTGTAGATCAGAACGGCTTTAACAGAATGAAGAACAAAGTAAATTCAGTCAGGTGGGTCCAGACTGTTGACTGGTGGTTTTTATTCTAGTGTTGCAAAAATCAGTTGTATTACATTGACTCTGTTCTTCTTTATATTCTTTTTTTCTGTGCTGTATCTGCTGCAGCGACCCAATTTCCCCACAAGAACCTTTAAAGTTTCAATTGATCTTGTGCCAATATTCAATAATCTTTACATTTGAACATTTTCATGGCAAAACAACATCTGGATTTTCTTCTTATCAGGGTGGAAAATCCTCTGAAGCATTTAGAGCATCATGGGACACGAAAACTCTCCACTGAAACCAGACTGATGAATTTATTTTAGTGTTAGCAGCCTATTCAATGGTAGGGAAACTCTGTGATATATCACTTCCTTTAAATGAAGAATTAATTTACAAAAAGACGTTATTAATTTACAAAACCTCATTAAACAAACACACACACACACACACTCTCTCACACACACACACAGCAGGCTGGGAGAGGCAGACAGAGGAGGGAGGCCAAAGTCAACAGACTGGTGTAAAGACGTGAACAAACGAGTGGAAAAAGTCTGATAAGACAACAGACAGCGTCTCTCCCTTTCCTCCACGTCTTACTGTGTGTGTGTGTGAGAGAGAGTGTGTGTGTGTGTGTGTGTGTGTGTGTGAGAGAGTGTGTGTGTGTGTGTGTGACTGTGAAAGAGAGTGCACTCTGATAAAGATAAAAGAATGGCAGAACTTCAAACCTCTCTCCCTTTCTCCCTGTGACAAAGTGTGTATGTGTTACTCTGCGCGTGTGTGTGTTACTGTGTGTGTGTGTGTGTGTGTGTGTTACTGTGTGTGTGTGTGTGTGTTGTTTGAGTGTGTCCGATAGATAAATATGAGAGAGCTCCAGTCTGAATCAATCACAGTCGGTAACACTTGGCTGAGCACCGCCCTGCTCTTATCAGCCTGCTGTGTGTGTGTGTGTGTGTGTGTGTGTGTGTGTGTGTGTGTGTGTGTGTGTGTCCAGGCCAGTGATTGGCTGGCTGGTTAGAAGGTGACCTTTCTGATGTTCAGAGCCTCGGCTTTATGACTCACTCTGCTGGGGACAAACATCTGTGTGTGTGTGTGTGTGTGTGTGTGTGTGTGTGTGTGTGTGTGTAAGGTGGGGGTGGGGTTTGAGGTATGTGTGAAGAGTGTGTGTACGTGTGTTATAAGTGAGAGGGAGAGGCAAAGAAAGAAAGAAAGAAAGAAAGAAAGAGGCGGGGGAGTGGGGGTTGGGGGGAGGAGGGGTGACATGTGACAAAGGTCCTGGGCCAGATTTGATTTGCTGAGCCACCGGGACGCCCCGAGTCCAGGTCCAGTTTACTACATTTCCACAGGTTATGACATCATCAGTTGCTCCATGGTGATTGGCTCCCTGAGCAGCAGCCTAACATCCAGCAGCCTGTAGCGTTCTGCCTCAACGGCCCACTGCTCCACAGCCAAGAAGACAACAGAAACCTACTGTTTCTGCCAAAGCCTTCAAATCCATGGTCGTCCATCTCCAACTGCCCCCTCTCCACCCCCCATCCCCCCCTCCACCCCCACCCACCCCTCCACCCCTCCACCCCCCCCCCCCCACCCCCCACCCCAGGGAAACACAGCAGAGCCCGTCTCTACTCAGGACTTGGTGTTGAGTAGAAAGCTGCAGTTTAAGGCCAATCAGAGAGTCGTTTGTTTTCTCTCCACAGGTAGAAGCTCACACTGCAGCACAGCTGCTACAATGGCTGCAGATACAGATCAGTGTGTGTGTGTGTGTGTGTGTGTGTGTGTGTGTGTGTGGGGGGGGGGGGGGGGTGGGGGGGTGGGGGGGGGGTGCTGATTACAAAGGAGGAAAATAATGACTTTCTATGCTAATGTGAGTCTGGAACTGTTGCTTATCTGACTCAATCCAATCTAATGAGTTAATGAGTAACTCAGCACCTGGTTTGAGCTGCATAGTTTGTAGAAGAAGAAGAATCAAAACTACAAAAGGAAAATCTTTTTCAGTCTCCACAGATATTTTAGTTCATCAGACCAAAAAAAACAACACATTTGGTGTTAGACTTTAATATAAACTGTGTCTTAGATGTTTACTATTTTTTTTCTGCATTAGTGTGTCAGTAGGCTGCTCTTTATAGTACATTTTTTGATATTTAGAAACTTTTCATTTAATTATCTTTGAAAGCATCTTCACTTTACTTTTTTTCTTTTACATGTGCCTAAGACTTTTGCACAGTACTGTATATGAACTCTGATGAACAGCCATGTTGATAAAGGAACTGAGCTGAGAACTGTGTGTGTGTGTGTGTGTGTGTGTGTGTGTGTGTGTGTGTGTGTGTGTGTGTGTGTGTGTGTGTGTGTGTGTGTGTGTGTGTGTGTGTGTGTGTGTGTGTGTCTTACTGTCTTACCGTCAGCGCTGAGGACCAGCAGGAGGCCAGCTGCCATCACAGCCATGCAGAACGGTAAGCCTGCCATCCTGGAGCAGGAGAGACCGGGTCTGGACCTGGACCTGGAGCTGGAGCTGGAGCTAGACCTGGACTGGACCAGGCTCTGTGTGGTGTTCAGGGAGCTGCTGTCAGACGCTCCAGACCTGAATAAACTCCACAGCAGCAGCAGAGGAGCAGCTCCTGCAGGCCGGGGCGGGGGGGCGGGGTGAACAAGTGTCGGAGGAGGAGGAGGGGGAGGAGGAGGGGAGGAAGGAGGGATGAAGGACAGGATGGGTGTGAAGAGGGAGTGATGGCCGCTGGGTGGAAATCACAATATCAGGTCTTCCTCCTTGTCACTGGCTCCCTGGGTCCAAAACCCTGAGGAGGAAGAAGAGGAGAAGAGGAAGAAGAAGAGGAGAAGAGTTAGAGGAGGCAGCTTTCAGGGCACTAATACGTACGTCAGACATTTTTTGTTAGTGTCCGAAACACAAAATGATATTGTGGAATGATTTTGAGGGCGCTACATATTTCCCAAAAGGCACTGTGATATTTAGTGAACAAGCCTGGTCACTAAAACGGTGAAAGTACCAGAATGCATTGCGAGTCTGTCGTCACCTGGCCGTTACCAAGCAACCAAGCTGCAACCCTTCTGTGGTTTTATAATGATGACATCATCCTCTTCTTCACCAAACCTCATTTACTAATGCAAGTAAATAAACTTTTTTTGGTACCAAAAATATGTCAAGCTATTCTAAAGATGTTTTCTTATAACTGACAATTCATATCTAATTATAAATGCAGGTTTAATTATGCTAATCTGAGCTCGTTAACGCTAACATTAACATCTGGTCTGTTGTTCAGGAAGGTATTTATCTCTAGCTGCAGGTTAGACGGTACAGAGCTTATTGTAAGGTGTTTTTTGTTAATATCAGCTAGTGAGAATCCAAAACCTGAAGGAAACCTCACAGCTGGATCAGTGAAGAGCTGCTGTGAGAAAATAAACAGAAAAAAGAAGCCGAACACAACTCCGATGCAGAGAATATTTATTCAGACATAAGGTCGGAAAACACCAAGATGGGAACGTCGGTGAATATTTTTTTCTGTTTAATGTCAGCTAGTGACTCATATATGGCTTTGAAGGAATATTGGTAACTTGTCAGATGTTGAGCTGAAACATTTGTTTATGTGACTGGTGAACGCAGACGCAGGCTGATGATGAATGATGATGAATTAAGTGTCCGAATTCACTCATTAATCATGTGTGATTTACCGCTAATTAGTGCACTAATAGAGCAGAGCTATATAGGGAAACACACACGAGGGAATAGAGATCCATTCCAGCCAACAGCCCTAACTGCAATTACACAACAGAATAGAAACACAGTTAAAAACACACATCCTGAACATGTTTAAGTGTTCAGCTGTTGATCCTGTCCAGTGACTTCAGATGCCAACAGTACAATCGGCTTCAATTCCTACATCACCGACGTTACAAGCGACCGACAGTGAGGAGGTCAGGGGTCAACCGATGGAACAAATGTGACCCGTGACCCCAGGAGGATCATGGAAGACAGAGAGGTGAAGGGAAAGAAATGAGAAACACACACAAGGGTTCAACGTATATGAAGCTGCAGATAACCAATATTTTAACGCTGATATTCCTTTAAATTTGACCATTTTCATGCCAACAAATTCCCCCCCCAAAAAAAGCCAAGTACTCAGTGTCTATCCTAGAATTTGATTGGAAAAAACCTCAGAGATGGCATCTAGACCGTCCTGGGACACTAAAGCTCTCTGGACACCAAAACTCACTGAAACTCAGGATTAGGAAGAAACAAAGTCGAAAGGACGGATGACAGGTAAGTGCTAGGGAAAGACTAAAGAGCCAATGAGAAAAGTTACACACACACACACTCTCACTCTCATTTTAAAGCCCAAGGTGGCGGCTGCACTTCATCACCGTCCGTTCAGCCAATCAGAGGCCTTCCTACGTTTGTTTTGGAAAAGCAGCAGCAGACACAGAGACGATGCTGCTGGTCCTCCTGTCTCTTGTATAGTTTATGTATTATTGGCACTATTGTTACTCTGTTTGCACATTTTGTTCTTATGTTTTTTTTTCTTTCCTCCTAACTCTTTAATTGATACTTATTTTAATTTAACTCTCTATTTATCTTTGTGAATATATGTCACAGCAGCAGTTCACTGCACTGTTCAGCCTGTGTGTGTGTGTGTGTGTGTGTGTGTGTGTGTGTGTGTGTGTGTATGAGACAAATAAATAGAGCTGCAACGATTAATCGACAACTATTAAATTAATCGCCAACTATTTTGATAATTGATTAATCGGTTTGAGTAATTTTTTAAGAAAAAGAAGTCAAAATTCTCTGATTCC
Source organism: Centroberyx affinis (assembly GCF_046629955.1). NCBI lineage: Eukaryota > Metazoa > Chordata > Actinopteri > Beryciformes > Berycidae > Centroberyx > Centroberyx affinis. The sequence goes on along the minus strand of NW_027284724.1, from coordinate 15,595 downwards.
AGCTTCTTAAATGTGAATATTTTCTGGTTTCTTTCCTCCTCTATGACAGTAAACTGAATATCTTTGGGTTGTGGACAAAACAAGACATTTGAGGACGTCATCTTGGGCTTTGGAAACACTGATCCACATTTTTCACCATTTTCTGACATTTTATAGACCAAACAACTAATCGATTAATCGAGAAAATAATCGACAATGAAAATAATCGTTATTGGCCGCCCTACAAATAAACACACTTGACTTGAACTTGACCAAAACAAAGATAAACCAGAGGAAGCCTGGTGCAGCGTTGGGATGACTGGAGGTTTTCCAGCTCAGCTTCTGATTGAATTTATCCAGTAGAGTCTGTTTCTCTGTTATGAGCAGAGCTTCCTGTTCTTCTGCCTCGTCCGCCATGTTGACGCTCACAACAAACCAACACACACACACACACACACACACACACACGCACACACACGCACATCTATCAGCAGTAACTCTGTCTGTTTCCTGATGGATCGGTGTGGTCGGGGTAACGGACAGATTTGGTGCCGGCTCTTCCCCCGGCCTCTCTCTCTCTCTCTCTCTCGGTCTTTCGGGGCGGTGTGACCTCTGACCCCTGCCGGCCCGGCGCTGGCCTCCGACCGACAAACTAACTACCAAATTATTTGTCCAGGGATGTTCTGCAATTACAGGCGCTGGTCCTGCGCTGCGTTAATAACGGCATGTCGCAATTAGCGGGCGCCGAGCGGGGCGGGGGGGTGGAGGAGGGGTGGGGGGCAGGGGGGGGGAGCGAGTGTGTGTGTGTGTGTGTGTGTGTGGGGTGAATTAGTGGCGAAGCCGGGCCGGTGTCTGTCACTTTTCATTTGCCCGGGGGGGACAAAGAGGCCCGACCTGTGACCCACTTTTCACATCTCAGAGAACAAAGACACACACACACACACTGCACTGTACAGGACTGGGCTGGTGTGTGTGTGTGTGTGTGTGTGTGTGTGTGTGTGTGTGTGTGAGAGAGCGTGTGTGTGTAGTGAGAAAGTGAGCATGTGCGTGGTTGTGTGACAGAGGAAAACGGTGTGCGTGTGTGTGTGTGAAAGAGAGTGAGTTAGTGAACAAGTGTGTAGTGTGTGTGGGAGAGAGAGAGCATCTGAGTGGATGGAGTTGCGTCTGAGAGTGTGTGTGTGTGTATCTGTGTGTGTGTGAGAGAGAGAAAGTGTGTATGCGTATCTGCTGTGTGCCTGTATGGGCATGACTGAGTGAGTGTGTGTCTGAAAAACTGTGTGTGTGTGTGTGTGTGTAAGTAAGCGTGTCTATTTGTACATGTGTGTGAGAGATGTGTGTATTCTCTTATTCTATCATATTCACTATTGTAATAGAAGCTTTGGCAAAACTGTGTAACGTTCATGCCAATAAAGCATAGTGAACTGAACTGAGAGGCACAGAAAGAAACCAAACAACACACACGCACACACACACACACACACACACACGCACACACACACACACACACACACAGAGTGGAAGAATCTTCACCTCACTGCCACAACAAAACCTGAACGCTTGTTTGTCGTCGTTCGCTTCATTTAGACGCCGACAACAAGATGAGATAACAGAGAGAGAGAGAGAGAGAGAGAGAGAGAGAGAGAGAGAGAGAGAGAGAGAGAGAGACAGAGACAGAGAGAGAGAGAGAGAGAGAGAGAGAGAGAGAGAGAGAGAGAGAGAGAGAGAGGAGAGAGAGACAAGAGAGAGGACAAGACGAGGCAGGTTGAGGACGGACCGTCTGTTGTCAGCCCCCAAGCCAGGAAGCACCCCCCCTACACACACACACACTCCTTCCGAAATCACCCGACACATCCACTTCCCTCTGAAAAAAGGTGAGATGAGCGCACACACGCACACACACACACACACACACACACACACACAGTGACATGGAGACTGTGTGTTTTTCACGTCTGGAGCCTGAACTTCACAAAAACACACAAACTCACACTGGAGGCTGAGACAGTAGTCAGCAAACCAGTCAGTCAGTCAGTGAACCAGTCAGTCAGTCAGTGAACCAGTCAGTGAACCAGTCAGTCAGTGAACCAGTCAGTCAGTGAACCAGTCAGTGAACCAGTCAGTCAGTGAACCAGTCAGTGAACCAGTCAGTCAGTGAACCAGTCAGTCAGTGAACCAGTCAGTGAACCAGTCAGTGAACCAGTCAGTCAGTGAACCAGTCAGTCAGTCAACCAGTCAGTGAACCAGTCAGTCAGTGAACCAGTCAGTCAGTCAACCAGTCAGTCAGTGAACCAGTCAGTCAGTGAACCAGTCAGTCAGTGAACCAGTCAGTCAGTCAGTGAGTATAGAGGAGTGATGTATCTCCTCTGACTGACTGATGGATTTATCACTTTATGACCAAAAAACATACAATTACAAAATCTGGACAAACACAAAACCTACACCTGGAGTGTGTGTGTGTGTGTGTGGAGGGGGGTCATATATGTGAAATACATGTATGAGATGAGAGTCCAAAGAAGTTACACTGATGCCTCTCTGTCCAGCTCTCCAGACAGACTTCAGGTCAGTGATGAAGGACTGTGGAGCTAAAAGAAGTCGACATGAAGAACAGGCAGAAAGTTCCTCGAAGGAAGGAGAGTGTGTACAGGCTGTTCAGAGCCGGCCTGTCCAGACCTAAACTCTGGGTGTCGGGTAACTTTCACTCCCAGCCTGCCGTCCCACAGACCCCCCCCCCCCCCCCCTTCCTCCTCCTCCTCCTCCCTCCTCCTCCCCCTCCAGCCCAGCAGTCTGTCCTCAGTAGATTCATGTTGGGACGTGTCCTGGATCCTGCAGTCTGCTCTACAGTCAAACAACAAACTCCTTCTTCCCCCAGCAGAAGGTAACAGATAGGGATGCAGCATTTTTTTTTTTTTTTTGAGGCAGATACCAATATCTATGGAAGCCCATTTCCGCCAGTGTGATGAAAAAAACGCTCTTGTAAGTCATTATAATGAGAAACTTTTTCAAAATAATGACTTAGTATCTCAAAATAACGAGAAACTTTCTAAATATTTTGACTTAGTACCTCAAAATAGTGAGAAACGTTATATGAAGAAACAATATCTCATTATTCGAGATTCTAACTCATTATTTTGAGAAAGTATCTCATTATAATGACTTACAGGATCTTTTTTTTTCATCACACTGGCAGAAATGGGCTTCCATAAATATCTGATATTTCCCCACTTACATCTGATACAGATTATGAATTTAATATGAACACATGTACAAAACATGTTAAGCTTATCTTCTAATAATCAAATGATATCAAGAGTAAAACTCCTGTAACAAGTACCTCAAGTACATCAACCATGTAATTAAAAACAGAAATTAAATTAAAAAAAATGGAAATGGAAAAATGGAATCCCACACTGCCATTTGGAGCAATTAACTTGCAATGTTGCCTAGTGCAGCTTAAAACTGTGGGTTGAGACCCAAAACAGGGTCATTTGGCTGCTTCTGCTGGGTTTAGGGCTGCAACAATTATTTTCATTATCGATCGATCTACTGATTATTTTGTCGATTAATCACTTCATCTATAAAATGTCAAAAATAATGACACATGTCCATCACGAGTTACCAGAGCCCAAAGTGATTCATCAGATATCTTCCTCAGTGCAGACTGTCCTGTGTGAACAGGCTCAAGACCGCCGACTCTGGCTCTTTGGCCCGCTGCTCTTTTTCCAAACATGTTTGTCTGTGCGGGGCAGAGTCTGGTCAGACTCCTGTAGTGTGAACAGCTTCCTGCTGGACGGCAGGAAGCTGGAGGTTCTGCAGTGTGAGAGGCTGCTGTTGCTCTCTGGGCAAAAAACTCTGATAAAATCTTTAGGGCCCTCCTCAAAAAAGAAGAAAAAAAAGGTGTCAATAATCTTTTTGACACGCTTTTTTTGTCAAAAAGCCTTTTGATACTTTAAAGAGGAATTGTTTTGGTCTCTACTTTTTAATCAGATCAGTTGTTTAGTGTGAACCGCCCTTGAACAGTCCTGTAGTGTAACCTGGGCTTTAGCTGCTGCTCATCCACACATTTCCAATGAGAGAGCAGGTAGGGACTCAGAGCCAGTCGACTGGCACACACTGGCTGCTGTGGGGATCAAACCTGTGACCTTTCAGTTCCCAGACAGTCCTGTAGCCAGCGGGCCGTCCCGTCCCGTCAGGACCAGAGGAGACGTGTCTCCACAGCGAGTCTGGCTGCAGAGAGCTGGACGTTACATCAGACTCCTGAGGAAGGGACAGGCAGCGTGACGGGGCTGAAAGGAGCTATTGTTAGCGGTCCCACCTGTATAGAATAAACCGGCCTTATAGGGAACCACTGAGGCATGGCCGGCCCCCCCAGGGGAAGGAATTTGAGGTCACACCGCTCCGAGGATGCTGGGAAATTTGGTGGGATAGAAACCCAAGCAGAGGGCAAGACTTCTAGAAGAAAAACAGTGCTTCAAGTCTTTTATGGGAGCGCTGGCTTCTGGGTAAAACTTTTCATTTGGCCTGAGAAGCGGCCTAGCTATAAAAACAATTATGTCGCATGATATTATACCAGCTGTATACTGCCGTGGCTAATGGCTGCTGCAGCAGACTGTATGGGAAGTTTAATAAAGGAAATACGCTGCATTATACTGCGATTAGGTTTTATTATTACTAGGATTACGCTCCTTTCTGACTGGAACCCATGGACATCCACCTCTGGATTTATGGTCTTGGGTTTCTCAACTGGTGGATGGAGGCACCAGCGCTGCCCGGGTCGGGGGTTTGATTCCCACGGGGGAAACTCAGACTGAATCGTTCTGCACTCTGGGAGGGGCTTAGGGTAAAGAAAAAAGAAGAAAACGTGCCACCACATGACATCTGTCTGGGGCAAGGCTAATTTATTTCTACAGCACATTTCGTACGCAAAGGCAATCCAAAGTGCTTTACACAAGGTATATAAGACATTAGATGAGAAATACAAGATATGATAACCTGGGTATTGAAACCTGGCTCCTGTTCCCATGCCAACAAAACCTGCTGGTGTTAGTAAATAGTGTTTTGTATTCATTTTTAAGTATAATTTTAACAGTTTAAGAGTTAATATATTGTTCAATTTCTTTGCCTTTACAAAGGGATCATTTACTGTCGTCGTTTATGCTTCATTTACTTAAACAAGTTATCGGTTCAGGCTCCAGTTCCATTTTAAAAATATCGTTTTAGCACCGGTATCGGCAAAATGTAAACGATACTCATCCCTACATCCGTCCCTCTGTCCTCACAGCAGGACGATGTTACAGTTTATATACGGTTTGATTCAAAAGTGGTTTACAGAACAAAGTGTTACTCGAAGTCATGGCCTAATGTTTCAAAAGTAAACATGATCACAACCTCTTACAAGGTCTTCAGACAGCTAAGAACTTAAATCAGTTGAGTTAGTTTGACAGCTTGTTTGGGAATGAAAGTCTTCATATGTAGCTGCTGCAGCCTCTTATGTCCAGATCTGATTTAGTAAGCCTTACACTGCCTGAAAGCGCTGTCAAAACGCTGTAAAACGACACTGGATCTGTGTGTGTGTGTTTGGGGGAAGGGGGGGGGGTCGTCGGTCCCAGGCATTAATAATCCATCCCTAATGCCTCCCCCCCAGGACGGACTGCAGCGAGGGACCAGACATCAATAATCAAGCCTTAATGCATCTCCACTTCCCGCTCTGGAAGAACGGCTGCAGACTAAATAAACGGGCGCTGCCGCCTGATTGGTCGACAGGCGCAGACCTGCAGCTCCTGAGCTCTGCAAATAAATGCAGTAATGAGGGAGATTGGGATCAGAGAGGGGTGGGGGGGTAACAGGACGGGTTGGGACGGAGCAGAGCGAAGTGGAGGGATAGACTGACTCTACATACTTCTGATTATTATTTATACATCAGGATTTAATAGAATCATGTGACTAAGACTAATTTCCTACATTTAAATTATTTTATATAGGCTCCTACTTTGCTGTCATTTTGTCCTTCAGCCTCACTGTGGTGTTTCTGCACCACACTTCCCACAGATCACCTGTCAATCAAACAGTGTGGGCGGAGCTTCGATTTTCTGTTGCTCATCGTCATCCTAAGTTTCCTCTGACCGGATTTCAGTGTTCCACTTGTTCAGACTGAAAGGTTTAATAAACATAAAGAAAGAGATTCACTTCAACATATTTCAGCAGCATGACTAGTTTTTTATATATAGTCAGAATCTGCTTTGTCGGCGTTCCTTTATGCGTAGGGTGAGCACATTTTCAAACCCCCAAACCGGGACCCGTTCTCTTGCAGTGTGCAGAACGCAGCATTTTGGTTCTCGGCTACTTCATGAAGAAAAGAGTAAAGCCTTCTGGAGTCTGTAGAAAAGACAGACTTTCTCTTCAGCCTGACAGCTAACCGTTAGCATACTGACAGATTGTGTCAGACAGAGACACAGAGTCAGAGGCAACAGCCTGACAACAACACATTGATTGATTGACACACATACAGACAAATCAGAGCTGAGTTCAGACACGTTGTGCATTGTTTATGTTTTTGATTGGGTTAGGTAATAATGAGCAGGACAGAACATGATAATGTCTATGTAAGTGCTGAAAACAAGTATAATACTGTTATTATTATTTTAATTGTGGTGAAAACCGGGACAATTTGGTAGTGAATGTTGAAAACCGGGACATTTAAGTGTTTTACAGATATTTGTCGGGACTCGGGACACCCATCTTGAAACCGGGACAATCCCGGACAAACCGGGACGTCTGGTCACCGTATTCATGTGCTAGAAGTGATTTTCAGACTGTTCCTCCAGACAATCACAGAATCACTGATCTGGGGTTTCATCATGGAGGAAGAGACATGACCCAAGACTCTACCAGACTGCTGCAGCCTCTGGACTGGAAACCAACATGTGTTTTGCCGTTTGCCTTGTCTTCCTTCCTTCCTTCTTTCCCTCCTTCTCTTTCTCCTCTGTTTCTCTCTACCCTCCCCCTCTCTTTCCTACCTTTCTCTCTTCCATTTTCATTTGTTGCTTTCCATTCCTCCCTTGCCTCTCTTTCCCTCTCTGCTTTTCCATTTCTACATTTCCATTTCACCTTGCCTTCTGCCTTCTCCAGATTTTTGTTTACCTCTCCCTCTCCCTCCCTCCCTCCCTCTCTCTCTCTCTATTTCTCTCTGCTGCCTCTCATTTCTCTTCGTTCTTTCCTTCATCTTTCTTTCACCGTTTCTTAGTTCTCTATTTCCTTCCTTCACTTTCCCTAACCTTCTCTCTCTCTCTTCTCGTCATTTGCCGTTCGCTTTCTTTTCCACCTCTTTCCCTCTACCTTTCCATTTCTTGCTTTTCATTTTCTCTTTACCCTCTTTCTCCACTTATTTCCCTTCTTCCCTTCCTCGTCTTCCCTTCTGTCCTCCTTTCTCTTCCCCATTCTCCAATTTCCATTTGTTGCTTTCTCTTTCTCCCTCCTCCAATTTCCTTCCCCATCTTCCCGTCTACCTCCCCCATTCCTCCCTCTTTCCCTGCTGCTTCTCATTTCTTTTCTTTTCTTTCCCTCCCCCTCCTCTATTTCTCTTTCTCTGCTTCCTTACTTTCTGCTTCCCTTCCTCCTCCTTTCTTCCTCTGCTTCATGTTTCCATTCTCTTTCCTCTCTCCCCCCATTCTTTACTTCCATTTGTTGCTTTCTCCCATTTCTCTCTCTACCTCTCCCTACTCACATTTCCTCTATTTCTTTCTCTGCTTCCTTACTTTCCTCTTCTTCCCCTCCTCTTTTCTTTCTCTGCTTTCTTACTTCCTTCTCTCTTTCCCTCCTTTTCTTTCTCTGCTTCGTGTCCCTTCTTTCTCTCTCCCTCCTCTCTTCTTTCTCTGCCTCCTTGCTTTCTTCTTCCCTTCCTTCTCCCTCTCCTTCCTATTTTTTCTTTGCTTCCTTACATTCTTCTTCCCTTCCTTCTCTCCTCTCTCTCTTCTTTCTCCGCTTCCTTACTTTCCTCTTCTCCCCCTCCTCTTTTCTTTCTCTGCTTTCTTACTTCCTTCTCTCTCCCTCTTTTCTTTCTCTGCCTCCTTACTTTCTTCTTCCCTTCCTTCACCCTCTCCTTCCTATTTTCTTTCTCTGCTTCCTTACTTTCCTCTTTCCCTCCCCCTTTTCTTTCTCTACTTATTCCCTTCCTTCTCTCTCCCTCCTTTTCTTTCTCTGCTTCATATCCCTTCTTTCTTTCTCCCTCCTCTTTTCTTTCTCTACCTCCTTACTTTCTTCTTCCCTTCCTTCTCCTTCCTATTTTCTTTCTTTGTTTCCTTACTTTCTTCTTCCCTTCCTTCTCTCCTCTCTCTTCTTTCTCTCCTTCCTTACTTTCCTCTTCTCCCCCTCCTCTTTTCTCTCTGCTTTCTTACTTCCTTCTCTCTCTCCCTCCTCTCTCCCTCCTGCTTTGTGTCCCTTCTTTCTCTCTCCCTCCTCTCTCTTCTTTCTCTGCTTCCTTACTTTCCTCTTCTCCCCTTCCTCTTTTCTTTCTCTGCTTTCTTACTTCTTTCTTCCCTTCCTTCTCTCCTCTCTCTCTTCTTTCTCTGCTTCCTTAACTTTTCTCTTTCCCTCCCCCCTCTCCCTTTTCTTTCTCTTCTTATTCCCTTCCGTCTCTCTCTCTCTCTCTCTCTCTCCCTCCTCCTCCCTCTCCCTCCTCTGCTTGGTGTTTCCCTTCTTCCTCTCCCTCCTCTGGTTTGTGTTTCCCTCCCTCCCTCCTCCCTCTCTCCCTCTCTCTCTCCCTCCTCTCCTCTCCTCTCCTCCATCTTGGCTGTGTTCCCCGTCCCCTGCGGGGGCCCCTCCTTGCAGGCGGGCCTCTGGGTGCTGCAGCAGCGTCCCGTCCCGTCGGTGTCGGCGCCCTGCCCGACATCCCAACATGCCTTTCAGGGCCTGGGAGACTGCAGCCCAGACTTTCTGGCTCCACTGCCATTGTTTGCTTGGCTGCTTTGCGCCTCGTCCCCGGCGGTGGATTAGCATAAGAATACCCAGAGCCACGCTGAGCGGTGCGGCCTCTTCCTCCCAGCATCTTCTGCCTTTGTTTCTCCTCCTCCTAATCCTCCTCTTCTTCATTATCTTCCTTTATTTAATCCCTCAAAATGTATCTCTGCTCTTCTCCCTGGCGGTGTTTGTTGACACTAAAATCTGACGTTCTGTGGGTGATTTTAAAGAAGCAGGAGGGCAGACACTTCTAGTCTGGGCGGCCCGAGTGGGAATTGAACCTCTAACCCTGGTGGTCTTAGTGCCTTGCTCTCTGTCTATTGAGCTTCAGATACCTGGTGACTTCAAATATTCTCTTCACAACAAATACAGGCCTTTATCACAGAGACTTATTCATCTTGTAAAGCACTTTGTAATTCTTAATATAGGCTAGGGCTGGGCAATATATCGATATTATATCGATATCGTTATATGAGACCAGATATTATATACAAAAAATACATATATATATAAAATGAATAAATAAAAATATATATATAGATATACAAAAAACCTTAAGACTTCAATTATTCTTTTCACAAGAAAAAAGTTGGTAATCACAGACACTGAAAACATAATAATAAATTTGTATATTGGAAATGTATTTCCTCTGGTTGCAGGTCATATCTGTGAGTTGAGGCCCAGAATGAGTTCATTTACACCTAATGTCATTTATCTGCTGCTGTCATGCAGAGAGAGCTACGAGGAGCAGGGAGGGGGGTCATCAACCAAAACTTTAACCTTCATGTTCCCTCTGACATTATTTGGAGATACATAAAATCTGTGCTGAATGGTTTTATAGCACCTTACAGAACCATGAGGGCCGTTTTTACTCTGAGTGGGAATGAAACCCCAAACCCTGGCAGTGTCATTGCTCTGTCTCTGTGTGTGTGTGTGTGTGTGTGTGTGTGTGTGTGTGTGTGTGTGTGTGTGTGTGTGTGTGTGTGTGTGTGTGTAGGGAGAAGCGGAGCTTAACTTAATTTGAGGGCTAACAGAAGATCTGCTCACCAGCTGCAGCTACAAACTGGAGGAGTAACAGTCAGTTCATCTTCTCTATCTTGTTACAGTCCAGTTTAACTAGCAGCCAGAACCACCACACAGATTTAAGGTGCTACATGTATCATTTTAACATCAATAGATAATTTGCATATTCATGTTGAGACACAGAAGAAGACTGTCTTCTGTCTCGGGTTGGAAATACGCAGCAGCTACAAACTCTATGTGCGACATCTTTTATATTTCAGTTGTGAAGTGTAATTCTGTTAACTGCTCTGTCCGTATCAAATAATCTGCTAAATAAAATGAAATGCTGCTGCAGTGCCGCTGGGCAAGGCACTCTGCTGAACCAGCTGCTGAGCTGGAGGAGGCCGTTTGAACCGGAGGAGGCCGTTTGAACCGGAGGAGGCCGTTTGAACTGGAGGAGGCCGTTTGAACCGGAGGAGGCCGTTTGAACCGGAGGAGGCTCTTTGAACTGGAAGCTCACAGGTAGGACTGTCAGGCAGGAGGAGCAGAGCAGTGAAGCTCCTCTGAGAAATAAAGTTAAAAATAAAAATCCATCTGTGTCATAACAGCAGTCATTAGATTGTGACGTCCTGCTGTCTGTCCTCTGTCCTGCTGTCTGTCCTCTGTCCTGCTGTCTGTCCTCTGTCCTGCTGTCTGTCCTCTGTCCTGGAGTCACAGCAGCAGTGTGTGAGCAGAGCTGCTGATTTCTGTTTCTTATCAATACCAAGCCTCCCTCCCCCTCTTCTCCTCTTCTCCTCCAGCCCTCCCCCTCGCTCATTCCCTTCCCCCTTCCTCCCCCAACTGCTGCTGGAATGTGTGAGCCAGGTAATGGAAAATACCCCCCCCCCCCCCTCACCCTCCCCTACACACACACACACACACACACACACACACCTCCTCAGGAAATCAGAGCACTGATAGCAGCCTCCTGTCGGAGCCACTGTGAGGAAAAACAATATTTCAAGCTACAAAATGCAACTTCTCTCCTCAAGACAGGAAGCGCATGGTTAGCCCCGCCCTCCTCCCCCTCCCCACCACCTGTCAGTCATCTTGATGATGTCATCAGGTCACTGGCAGCGTAAAGCCTTTGCAGCCGTTCTGACGCCGATGTTCACCTGATGTGTTTCTGAACGTTCAGCTTCACTCTTTTTTCTTTTCCCCCCCGCTCTGCGGCCGCTCGCCTCACCTTGACAGACACCCGGCTCACCTCTGGCCCCGCCCACAAGACACGCCCACAGGAAATGGTTTACGCCTCAAAACTTGCAATCATCACTGAAAAGACTATTTCACGCGAACGGGGGATTTAGGCCTGAACTCACTGACTGAGAATGTATCCTATTTATATCCTATTTCTTTGTTATTTGAATGTTAAAAAAAAAGTTTCATATTTTAGCTTTTCCTGAACACCACTTCTCCTCAAATTGGAGACATTACTGGAGTGAACAAGGGTTTGAACAATATGAGGCCAGTATTTGCCTTCTATAATGATTCAATTAAATTTTGGGGAATTTTTGGGCATGGAAACGGTCAAATTTAAAGCTACTGAATATCAACACAAAATACCAGCTATAATATCGTATCATTATCAGCCTTAAGCCAATATTGGGCAAAACCAGAAGTGGTAGCAGTACACAAATTCCCTACTCAAGTAAAAGTGCAAATACTCATCTAAAAATATACTCTGGTAGAAGTTGAAGTGCCGTTTCAAGTCCTTTACTCAAGTCAAAGTATAAAAGTACGTGGTTTTAAATTTACTTAAAGTATAAAAGTAAAAGTCGTTCTCTAAACCGGTTTTCTGTTGAGCGTTCCTCTGAATCCCAGATGAGAAAGAGTCTGCAGCTCAGATCACAAACGTTAATTCTAGCAGCTGAATTCACTAACGTTAATTCTCTCTCTCTTGTTGCTTCTCTCTCTCTCTCTCTCTCTCCTTCATTTTTGGTGTCGCTTTGATCAGCTGCTTCCGGGATGGAAGCCGTCTGATGCGGAAAATAAAATAATTGTAGAAAATCAGTTGATGATTTCCCGAGAGTAACGAGTCTGTTTTGAAAATGTAGTGAGTAGAAAGTACAGGTATATTAACTGGCCTGAGGTGAGGAAGCCATTTTGTACTGTCTGTTACCGCGTTAGAGGGCAGTTTGAGTCTAAACTCAACAGTAAAGAAGCAGCGACTCACTCCTCCTCACTGCTGTTGGAGTCATTTGGACATGAAACCCTGCCTCCTCACGCCTGTAACAGTCTAGTGCTTTGCATTGATAAGTGACTTTTATTACAATGAGTGGAGCTGCTGACTTCCCGTCCGGCCCTACCGACTGACGTTTGTTCGTATGATGAAAGGACGATAAAGTTTGAATTGAATTAGTTGTTGGGGTTTCTGAGCACGTTCGGGATGTGAGGGCGGAACAGGAAGCTGTTCAGCAGGTCAGCGGAGGCTCGTCTGCATGGAAAACCCTCGGTAAAAAGAGAAAGAAAATGAAGTCCATCCTTTAAAATGAGACGTAAAGATGAAATGTAAACATATATGCAGTGAGGCCGGTGTGCCAAAAAAGGACCTCAACATGCATGTAAACCAAAACAGAAAGACGCAAATAAATAGAAACCAGGGGCCGGATTCACCAATGTGTTCTGAAGATAGATCTTAAGAAATGACATAAGAGGAAATTTTAGGAAGTTCTTAAGAAGGCTCTTAAGTGCAATTCCTCAATATTATATATTAGTACCAGTCTCATTTCTTACAAATTTATTTAATTTTCCTCTTCTTCTCAAAATGGGGCCTGAATTAATTCTGGTTAATAAACTTTAGGCTTACTGCCATTGAGGCTAGGAGACAAGGCTAGGAGGCTAGGAGACAAGGCTAGGAGGCTAGGAGACAAGGCTAGGAGACAACCCAAAGTGCTTCCATCTACAAAACAATTGGGGAAAAACCTATTTAGAGCAACTAGAGCAAAGATTGAAACATTGGTTGCTGTTGGTAACTGTAAAATTTGCAGCTTATTTCCAACAGACATGAGACAGAGGCCTACCTGGCCCTACACCAAATAAAGCTTTACAATAAATGTTCATCTTAATGTTAGGTGTAGGGGAACCTATGAAGACTTTGAACTATAACCTACTTGTCTAAAATGTGTTTAAATATATGATATTAGAGGCTTACCTTTTCACTGTAGGAGTTTTAAGACAGGTGAAGGGCCGTCTTAAAGTTAAGAAACAAATTTGACAACTTTCATTTCAAGAACACCATTTATTCCTAAGTTTTTTCTTAGGAAGAAACATAAGAAGAAAGTCAAGAAAATATATAAGAACTGTTTTTGAGAACAGCATTTTTTCCTATTTTTTTCTTAAGACTAAAGTAGAGAAAAAAAGTGTCACTTGACAAGATTCTTTTTCTTAAGAGGGTTTTGTGAATCCGGCCCCAGTTTTGTAAAAAACAACAAAAAGAAAAGGTCAGTGTTGTGACTGGTTTGCCGGTTCGACTCCCTGAAACTGTGGGTAGGAATAAGTGACTCCCACTGCCACAACAACTACTGCTGAGGAGCCGTTGAGCAAGGCAGAGAAGCCTCAGCAGCCTCAGCAGTCTGTGTGGAAGTGTCTCCATAAGAAGCAGAGAGTCTGAAACAGACTGGAGCTCAGTCAACTTTCCCTGGAGACAGAAAGGTTAAAAACATAATACTAAACGCAGTTATAACTGTAGCAGACAGCATTTTGGCTGTCTGTGTCTCTGTGTGTGTGTGTGTGTGTGTGTGTGTGTGTGTGTGTGTGTGTGTGTGTGTGTGTGTGTGTGTGTGTGTGTGTGTGGGTGTGTGTGTGTGGTCTGGTCAGAGAGTGGACTGCCTTCATCCTTCATACCGCTTTGGAAACTACAGCCAGGCCACAGAGCCATGGACGACACATCATTATAGGTGGTCCAGTGTGCGTGTGTGTGTGTGTCTGTTTTAGAGAGTGTGTGACAGAAGGACAGAGAGTGTGTGTGTGTGTGTGTGTGTGTGTGTGAGAGAGACAGAGGGAGAGAGTAGAAGAAATAGAAAGACAAAGGCAGAAAGATCGACAAAGAAAGGCACAGAAAGACAGAAAAAGAAAGATGACAAAAACTAAAGAGATGAAGGCAGAGGGAAAGACGAGCAGAGAGAGACAGGAACAGAAAGAAAGACAGGAACACAGAAAGAAAGACAGGAACACAGAAAGAAAGACAGAAACAGAAAGAAAGACAGGAACAGAGACAGAGAGACAGACAGCGTTAAGCTCTCTCTCTCTGCAGTCGGACGATTTAAGCTCTGAAATTAGTTTATTTCCCTGGCGTTCGACTTCCAAATGTTCCACACAGACATGCTCAAAATGTCTGCTAAAAATAGAGAGAGAGACAGAGAGAGAGAGAGAGAGAGAGAGAGAGAGAGAGAGAGAGAGAGAGAGAGAGAGAGAGAGAGAGAGAGAGAGAGACAGAGAGAGAGAGAGAGGATGGAATGAATGAAACCGAAAGAGAGAGAGAGAGTGATTTGGAAAGGATAGAGGTGGAATGACGAGTTAAGACAGAAAGAATGGCATCCGATGTCAGACCAGAGGAGCTGTGTGTGTGTGTGTGTGTGTGTGTGTGTGTGTGTGTGTGTGTGTGTGTGTGTGTGTGTGTGTGTGTGAGAGATGGTTCAACCGATCCGGGTTTCTGAAGGTCAACACCGATACATTTGAACTGAAGCTGCCAGTAGCCGATATTTTGTGCCGATATTCAACATTTATAATTTCATTCAGTTGCTTGTGGAATTGATGGTTTGGCTGGAAGGTTGAAAACTTTCCTGATAAACAAGCAGTGACCAAAACACCGATCACATATTGATTTCTCCAGATAGTTCAGTAGGTTTCCAGATGTTTTGGCTTCATCTTGCTCCACTCAGCTCTTTCCTCTCCATCCTGTGCTGCTGCATCTGTTTCTCACCGCTCCATCTCCATCACTTCTCTTACTCTCATTTGGAGTGTTCTGCTGTTATTTTGACTAGGGCTGGGCAATATATTGATATTATATCGATATCGTGATATGAGACTAGATATCGTCTTAGATTTTGGATATCGTAATATCATGATATGGCATAAGTGTCTTTTCCTGGTTTTAAAGGCTGCATTACAGTAAAGTGATGTCATTTTCTGAACTTACCAGACTGTTCTAAAGCAGGGAAGGAAACCCTGTCTTTGCATTTTATTTTGATCACAGTCTTGTTTTAATAAAAGTGCTTGTGACATCTCACATGTGGCTTTGACTTACAACTGAACATTTAGCCGCCTTCGTAGAAAACACCGAGATATATATCGTGTATCGCCATTCAGCCTAAAAATACCGAGATATGATTTTTGGTCCATATCGCCCAGCCCTAATTTTGACTGCAAAAAGCAGTAAACATTGTAAACTCTCGCTTTTATAGCTGCAACAAAAAGTTTTTTTAAGTTGTTATTATTATTATCATTATTATTACTGCATACAACAGGAGAGCTTTCAGCTGATGCTGATGATGAAGTTTTCACCAACACTTTACTTGAACTGTTGGTTACAGCAGATGAGGAGTCATCATACGTGCATCATAAGTGTTTGATAAATACACCGTAACCGCAGAAAATGTATTAATAAACAAAAATATACACATCG
>NW_027284723.1:2500-23304 GCF_046629955.1 Centroberyx affinis | reverse complement strand
AACAGACTTCAAAACAAACGTCACAACCAAAGTATCTGCTGACCTCTGACCTCTGGAGTTCACAGACGTTACAGACAGAAACCTCACAGCGTTTATGTGTTTACAGGTCACATGTCCTCAGCAGGCTCCCACAATGCATCTGCACTCACCAGCATCATCCGCCAGCGCTGAACTTCCTCCACAGAAATACATCACTGAGCAAACAAGCCAACAGGCTAGTAGGCTAACAAGCTAACAGGCTAACAGGCTGATGAGCTAATCGAGCTAAAGCTACCTAGCCTTAACAGCTGGTAACCTAGCTTAACGCAGCTCCTAGCCAGCTAGCATGTTAGCATCTTACAAAGATCTGAAAACTGTCAGACTGCCTGGTTACTGACTGATAGACTGACTGGTTAACTGACTGGTTAACTGACTGCCTGGCTTGCCGCCTGGTTTCCTGGCTGCCGGCAGCTGCTGCTGCTGCTGAGTGTCTGTCAGGTCAGACTGTTCTCATGAATAAAGAAACTGAGAGAGAGAGAGAGAGAGAGAGAGAGAGAGAGAGAGAGAGAGAGAGAGAGAGAGAGAGAGAGAGGGGGGGGAGAGAGAGAGAGAGAGAGAGAGAGAGAGAGAGAGAGAGAGAGAGAGAGAGAGAGGAGGTGATCTCATCGGCGAAGCAACCAATCCCTATGGAGAACACAGTGGGCTGTCTGAGTTTGGACCAATCACAGTAGTCCAATGGGAGAACTCCAGTGATGTCATCACAGAGATGGAGGGAGAAAAAAAACAGAAATGAAAGGCTGACAGAATATTCTAGTTGTTCGGAGGGTTGGGGGCGGGGCTAGGCCATCAACCTATCAGAAGCTCTTTCAGCAGCTGTATGCAGAGATTTGATTGGATGAGCGATTTGATTGGACGAGGGTCTTGTAGTGTGGTCCAATAGAAGCAGTGAGATGCTGCACAACTCAGCTGGGCAACAGGGCAGGCCCACAAACAACAACAACACAAACAACAACACAAACAACAACAGAAACAACAGCAACAACACAAATACAAACAGTAAAAAACAGCAACACAAACAACACAAACAGCAACACAAACAACAACAGTAACAACAACAACACAAACAATACCTTCACCAAAAACAACCACTGCATTAACACTGACAACTACATTAACTTCAACATCAACAACAATAAGAACACTGACAACAACAACCCCAGAAACAATCACAACAACAACAACATCAACTTGAACAACAGTCAGTTTTGGTGTGAAGAATTAGCAGGATCTGCTCAGAGCATGGAGCATGGAGCATGGAATATGTAGTGTGGAGTATTGAGTATGGTGTGTGGAGTATGGAGTATGGAGTATGGAGTATGGAGCATGGTGCATGGAGTATGGAGTATGGAGTATGGTGCATGGGGTATGGAGTATGGTGCATGGGGTATGGAGTGTGGGGTATGGAGCATGGAGCGTGGAGTATGGAGTATGGAGCATGGAGCATGGAATACAGAGTACAGAGTACGGAGTATGGAGTATGGAGTGTGGAGCGTGGAGCATGGAGTATGGAGTACGGAGTACGGAGTATGGTGCATGGAGCATGGAGCATGGAGTATGGAGTACGGAGTACGGAGTATGGAGTATGGAGCATGGAGCATGGAATACGGAGTATGGAGCATGGAGTATGGAGTATGGAGCATGGAGTATGGAGCATGGAGCATGGAATACGGAGTACAGAGTACGGAGTATGGAGTATGGAGCATGGAGCATGGAATACGGAGTATGGAGCATGGAGTATGGAGTATGGAGCATGGAGCATGGAGTATGGAGCATGGAGCATGGAATACGGAGTATGGAGCATGGAGTATGGAGTATGGAGCATGGAGTATGGAGTATGGAGTATGGAGTGTGGAGCATGGAATACGGAGTACAGAGTACGGAGTATGGAGTATGGAGTATGGAGTGTGGAGTGTGGAGCGTGGAGCGTGGAGCATGGAGTATGGAGCATGGAGCATGGAGTATGGAGCATGGAGCATGGAATACGGAGTACAGAGTACGGAGTATGGAGTATGGAGTATGGAGTATGGAGTGTGGAGTATGGAGTGTGGAGCGTGGAGCATGGAGTATGGAGTATGGAGCATGGAGCATGGAGTATGAAGTATGGAGTGTGGAGCGTGGAGCATGGAATACGGAGTACAGAGTACGGAGTATGGAGTATGGTGCATGGAGCATGGAGCATGGAGTATGGAGTGTGGAGCATGGAGCATGGAGTATGGAGTATGGTGCATGGAGTATGGTGCATGGGGTATGGAGCATGGAGTATGGAGTATGGAGTATGGAGTATGGAGTATGGAGTGTGGAGCGTGGAGCATGGAGTATGGTGCGTGGAGTATGGAGCATGGAGCATGGAATACGGAGTACAGAGTACGGAGTATGGAGTATGGAGTATGGAGTGTGGAGCGTGGAGTATGGAGTGTGGAGCGTGGAGCATGGAGTATGGTGCATGGAGTATGGAGTATGGAGTATGGAGTATGGAGTATGGAGCATGGAGCATGTCAGTCTGTTCTGTGTATTTTCAGCTTTAATAATACAAGTGAAGCTGCATCAATAGATCTTATTGCTCAGAAAGCCTTTCTGTGATACGATGGACAGTTTGACAGGGAAAAATAACAGACATCACATATCCAGATGTGTCTGTGGTGTGTGTCAGTGTCAGTGCACAGCCACCATATCTGGTCATTTTCTAGTTAGAGCAGTGAAACACTAGATGTCAGTGTGGAGCTTTGTTCACACAGCAGACACCACAGAAGAAGTCACAGTGAAACTCATGTTGTGGATATTTCAGTTCATCTGGTGTCTTTATAATCAGAAGATGATCTGTGGTCCAGATGAACATCTGAACCTCCTCAGATCGTCTCTCTTCATCTGCTCCATGTTGTCTTCACTATCGGCCCACAGCGACCCATACAGGAGGAGGAGCCACCCAGCGGCCAATCACAGCTCTCCGCTCAGTTACGGTTTTGGAGACACAGAAGTCTAAATGAACCTTAATCCAAATCTGTGTCCCGCTGCACCATCAATGTTTTCTCCTGCTGTCTATTCTGGTCTAATTCTATCCCGTTCTATTCTATTCTATTCTATTCTAGTCTGGTCTGGTCTGGCTCTATTCTGCTCTCTCTACTCTATTTTGTTCGATCTTATTTCATTCTACTCCATTCTATTCTAATCTGCTCTAGATACATTCCACTCTGCTCTATTCTGTTTGATTCATTCCAGCAGCAGAGCTGAGCAGCACAATGAAGATCACAGCTCTGAAAATAGAACAAACACACACACACACACACACACACACACACACACACACACACACACACACACACACCATAACTAACAGAAGATGAAAGCTAAAGCTAAGCCCCCTCCCCCTCCTCCAGATGTAGGACAGCAAATTCTCTCTCTGTCTCTCTCTCTCTCTCTCTCTCTCTCTCCCCACCCCCCTCTCTCTCTCTCAATCACACACACACACACACACACACATAGACACACACACATGTTTACATTTAATCACACATGTGGGACATGAATCAGATTACATGATGGACTCCATATTGCTGTCTAACAGACTGTATATCAGGGACGTCCCGAGCTGATATCAAAGATTGGAATCGTATCTGATCAAGGTTCATTCTGATTGGTCGTATCAGCCGTATGATGCGTGATCAACCCCCCCCCCCCCCCCCCCCCCCACAGCAGGAGCAGCTTTCTGAACATTAAGCCCTTTAACACACAAACCAGCTCAACTTTTATATACCAGACCCTGTATTACTACATAATATACCATATATTACTACATAATATACCATATATTATGTAATAATATACCCTATGTTACTACATAATATACCATATATTATGTAATCATATCTCTATATTATGTAATAATATACCCTATATTACCACATAATATACCATATATTACTACATAATAGACACTATATTACCACATAATATACCATATATTACTACATAATATTCCATATAATACAACATTAAAGAGCCTGTAATAATAATAAAGGCGCAGCCACCAGACTGTCCAGCGTTACCTGAGACTGTCTGAGGAGGAAAACATTTTCTCTTGGACTAAATCGTTTGATTCATGTGAAAAACAGCTGTTATATTTTCACAGCGATGTCGTTTCCATTGTTGAAGCTCAAAGTGAAAGAGTCAATACTGAGAAACTGAAACTCTTGGACCTTACAGTTCTGACTCTGGATGACTGGACTGACTAACTTCTCCTTCAGAAAGCTCCAGTGTCTGAACTGGACTCTACAGTGGATTCCTCACAGGAGCAACATCCTGGACCAGACCGGACTACAGCAGGAAAACCAACCAAGTGTCTTTGTCCCACAGAACAGCACTGAGGCCTTCAAAATAAAAGACAAGTGGAACCAGAAGATTATAGAAAGACACCCGGCACTGAGAAATGTCTTCACTGAATCTCCAACAGTTTCATCTAAACTCTCCGACCGGCTGAAACTGCTCCCCAAAAACACTTGAACACCTCACCCCACACGTCGGCGCCTGATTGGCCCCATCTGGGCCAATCAGGAAGGATGACACACATCATTCCCCGAAGTTTGGTCCAAATCCGATCAGCAGAGTCTGAGGTGCCTGATGGACAGACAGACGGACCGGGCCGATCCAGGTCCGATCCAGATCCGATCCTGGTCCGATTCCAGGTCCCTGCACTGACTTCGCTTTAGAGGACAAGAACACCAAGCAGCACTGCTTATTGGATGATTTATTGATCGTTAACATGATAATGGAACCTGGTGGCTCAGCGGCTCGGTGCCATGTAACCATGAAGAACTGGGTTTGAATCCGGCTGAGGATGGAGGGATGGAGGGAAAGATGGAGGGAAGGATGAAGTGAAGGGTGGAGGGAAGGATAGAGGGAGGGAGTGAAGGATGAGGGAGGGAAAGATGGAGTAAAGGAGGGAGGGAAGGACGGAGGGAGGGAGTGAAGGATGGAGTGAAGGATGAGGGAAGGATGGAGTAAAGGATGGAGGGAGGAGTGAAGGATGGAGTGAAGGATGGAGAGAAGGATGGAGGGAGGAGTGACATCTTGCAACATTTGCAAGAACTTGCAATGTTGCAAATTTTACATTTTTAAATTTATTCTGTGCCTAAAATGTTCTGAGCAAACCAACATCAACAAACTATAACTGCTTTAAAAGAACGGATCAAACAGCAGACTGTGGTGTGTGTGTGTGTGTGTGTGTGTGTGTGTGTGTGTGTGTGTGTGTTGTGGTTTGACAGTCACAACACACACACCTTCATCACACTGCTAGCGTCTGGCTCAGTGTACGGTGGCCTGCAGCTGACATGAATAATAAAGTCACATCTTCCTGAGCTGTGTTGGCATTTGCTTAGTTTTGGTTCCTAAACAGAGTCGTTCAAATTCTGAAGTGATCTCAGTTTTGTAATGTTCCTAAGCTGGAAGAACAAGGTGGCAGTTGTACTTTGGCATGTTGCTCAAAGTTCAAGTTTGAGTCGAAAATAACTCGACTAGATTTTTGGATACAGATTTCATATTTAGAGTGAGAAGGCCGTGGGAGGGCGGAGTCACGGCCAATCACAAGAACTTCCATTTGTCTGAACTGAGTTGAATTAAATTTTCGGCCATCCATCCCTGACGTTCAAACTAGGGATGCTAATGACTAATCGACGATCGATTAATCACCGTTAAGAACTTGATCGATCGAGCATATATTAACTGATTAATCAACAGTGTAGGCTATGTGCTATTCCTCATTTCTTGCTGAAGTAATTTACCGCAATTTAACGCAATTTAACTTTGAGCGCCTACACAGAGGAAGAAGAAAGCCAAGCGAGCGGGTGAGGAGTCCAGTGCAGCAGCATTACACTGTTCACTGTAAACACTGTAATACAGTGCTGAAATACAGCAGGTCTACCAGCACAGGGACAGGGGATGCAGGGAGATCTTTTGAATTATGTTTGGTTTATTAACTTGTTGAGTCGGCCTAAACACAGGTGCACCAACACACATTTTGTATTTTACATTTTCTATGTCAAAAGCTGTTTTTTTTACATAATGATTAATCGATTAAATGTTCATTAACGTGACTGACGGTCGATTAAGGAAACTGGTTAAAATTTGCATCCCTAGTTCAAACAGCTTCCCCGGGTTCCTGGACTCGACTGACAGGTACAACTGAGAGTCGTCTGCGTAGCGGAGAAGTCGGTTCGGCCGAGGAGCAGAGCGCAGAGAACAGGATCGGGCCCAGAACCGGACCTTGCGGCACACCGTATTTAACCGCTGAAAACCCGTTCTGAAAACAGCTGTTCCAGATGCCGACCCGAGTCTGTCTGAGTCTGTCAGTGAGAATGCTGAGGTCAGCGGTTTCCAACGCCACTCAGGTCAAGCAGCACCAGTACAAAGCACTCAGCAGCATTATTACTGGCAGTTTTATGCAGCCTACAGACATTAGTAATAATAATAATGATGACAATAACAGTAATAATCCTTCTAGTTGTAGCTTCATTGAGCCTGCAGCTGAGCAGGTTGAGTCTGTGTTTCCTTTAGTTTCTTTTCTGCCTTCAGACAGAAATCAAACTCTTCAGTTCCTGTGGAATTTATTGATCAGACTGGAATCTGTCAGTAAAAACTCATGTTTCCACTAGTTTGTATTATTATCACAGGAAGGTATTAGATATGACTCTCTCAGCTGTTTCTCCTCAGTGTCCTGACTTCACATTTTGACCAATTTCACTGCAAAAACAAAACATAAACAAAACAAAACACAAAAAATAAAACACCTCAAACCGCTTCACAATTTCAGACAAAAATCACCAAAAACCTCTGGAGGGACTGAACTCTCTCTCTCTCTCTCTCTCTGTCCTCCTTTCTCCTCCATTCTCTCTCTCCCTTGTTAATACACAACATGAATATTACATTCATGAAAACAGATGTGATGGTAACCTCTCTCTCTCTCTCTCTCTCTCTCTCTCTCTCTCTCTCTCTCTCTCTCTATGTCTCTCATCCGAGGAACCTGCAGCAATCGACTGAATGAATCAATCAGGAGATCATTTTCCACACCGACACACACACACACACACACACACATGTACACACACACACACACACACAGCTGGTTTCGGTCATAAACAAGCAGCAGTCTCTCTCTCTCTCTGTCTCTCTCTCTCTCTCTCTTTTCAATGTCAGCGGTTTACACCAAATGACGCTCTACCAGGTCACACACACACACACACACACACACACACACACGATGCACATGCAAACATACACAGCCCTCCGTCACCCCCCCCCCCTCTCTCTCTCTCTGTTTCTCTCTGTCTCTCTACCTTTGTTCACCCTGCGGAGGATCTGGCAGCGACATTTAAACGACACGGCGATCATGGTGAAGCCGCCGCACCGAGCCGAGCGTCGCCTCCTCCTCCTCCCGCGCCATGCAGCAGCCGCAAACTACACCTCCTCTTCCTCCTCCTCCTCCTCCTCTTCCTCTTTCCTCTCCTCCTTCTCTCCTCTCTGAGCGACTGACGAGCTCAAACAGAAAAAACCATCGAGACGCTTCTGACGCTCAGCGACCCGCCGAGGCAGACGGAGAGAGAGAGAGAGAGGGGGGGAGGGAGAGAGAGAGAGAGAGAGAGAGAGAGAGAGAGAGAGAGAGAGAGAGAGAGAGAGAGAGAGAGAGAGAGAGAGAGAGAGAGAGAGAGAGAGAGAGAGAGAGAGAGGGGGGAGGGAGACAGACACAGAGCGAGAGCAGGGAGAGCGAGCGGTGTGGCGTCCGCTGCAGATGTGAAGCTCCTCCATAAAACCAGGCAGCGGGAGGAGGGAGGGGGGAGGCTGAGCCTGCGCAGAAGAGAGGAAGAGGAAGAGGAGGAGGAGGAGGAAGGGATAGAGGGATGATGGGAAAGGGAGGAGGAGGGGCAGGAGGTGAGAGGCTGCAATATCCCTCCGCTGGGTGATAAAATAGTTCTATACAGCTGGAGGAGGGAAGGATGCAAGGATGGAGGGAAGGATAGAGTGAAGAATAGAGGGAAGGAGTGAAGGATGGAAAGAAGGCAGGAAGGAAAGATGGAGTGAAGGAGGGAGGGAAGGAGGGAAGGATAGAAAGAAGGCAGGAAGGATGGAGTGAAGGATAGAGGGAGGGACAGAAGGAAGGAAGGAGGGAGTGAAGGATGGAGGGAAGGATGGAGTGAAGGAGGGAGGGAAGGATGGAGGGAAGGACGGACTGAAGGATGGAGGGCAGGACGGAGGGAAGGATAGAGTGAAGGATAGAGTGAAGGATGGAGGGAAGGAGGGAGTGAAGGATAGAGGGAGGGAGTGAAGGATAGAGGGAGGGAAGGAAGGAGGGAGGGAGTGAAGGATAGAGTGAAGGATGGAGGGAAGGATAAAGTGAAGGATGGAGTGACAGAAGGAAGGAAGGATGGAGTGAAGGAAGGATGGAGTGAAGGAGGGAGGGAGGAGGGAATGAAAGATGGAGGGAAGGAGGGAGTGAAGGATGGAGGGAAGGAGGGAGTGAAGGATGGAGGGAAGGAGGGAGTGAGTGAAGGAAGGATGGAGTGAAGGAAGGAGTGAAGGATGAGTGTCATGGCTGTTGGCTTGTTAGCTCTGGCCAAACTGAAATATATAGAACTGTTATGGTTTATGTAATATATGTAATATGTAATGTAATTTTATTTGGTTTGTTTGGTGTGTGTTTTGATTATTTCCTCGTTCCCATAGTGTGTTTGGTTTCTCTGCCTCTGCGATGTGTGGAACATTTGTGTCTGATAGTCTTATCTGGATTGTTTCTTTTGTGTGTTTTTTTTTTTTTTTTTTTTTGTGTCCCCTTTTCCCTTTACCCTTCAAGAGGTCCTTTTGTCCTCTCGCTAGGCCGTCATTGTAAATAAGAATTTGTTCTTAATTGATCTGCCTGGTTAAATAAAGGTTAAATAAAAAAAAATAATAATAATAATGTGGAGAGAGGGTCAGTGTGCACATGAGAGAGAGAGAGAGAGGGAGAGAGGGAGAGAGAGGGAGAGAGAGAGCGAGAGAGAGGGAGAGAGAGGGAGAGAGAGAGCGAGAGAGAGAGAGAGAGAGAGGAGGGAGAGAGAGAGAGAGAGAGAGAGACAGTGGCCCCTGTACACATGGACCCCTCAGTAGGGGCATGTGCACAGAACCAGGACATGTGGGACCTTTTGGCAAAACTGTTTTCCACATTTGACCACATCGGTGGTAAATGTACAGACTGAGCGGTGCGTGTGCTCACGACCTTTCTAACACAAACCACATGTAGAAATATATTTTTGGCATTTTTTTGACAGTTCAAAGTACAGAGAGACAGGAGAGACTGGGAGAGAGAGAAAGAGAGAGAACAAGAGAGAAAGAGAGAGAGAGAGAGAGAAGACATGGACCTGGCCCGGACTCGAACCTGTGATGTCACAGAGACACGGGACGCAGCTCGGACCGCCCGGACCGACGGACACTCTGTAACCTCAGCACATCGTTCTCCGACTCTTTCTGCCTAACGCTTTACTTTCCAGGTCCACAATTTACTCATAATTTCCTAGAAAGGAACTGTTGATTAACAGTTAATTTGTTAATTTGTTAATTAAAGTTTCCTGGAAAGAGCCGAGACATTCTGCTCTAATTACAGTGAAAACAGACAGTTGATGATAGCTGGTTAGAACCTGCTCGTTTCTTCTGGAGTTTCCAAGACAGAAACATGAAATGATGCAGCAGTTATACAGAACATTAGAAATTAGAGGAAAGAATTCAACAAATTCACATTATATAATTATATGAGTAATGACTTCTGATAATGGACCTCTGCCTATTATTTATCCAGAAAGTAGTTTATAGTTTATCAGTTCTTTCCAGGAAATTCTTTTTTTTTTTTTATATATATTTTTTAGGCATTTTATCCTTTATTGATAGAGACAGTGTGAGAGAGAGACAGGAAGGTATGGGAGAGAGACAGGGGAAGACAAGTAAGGGATAACGCCCGACGAGGCGTCCATTATCAGGAACTAATGGACGACAGAGAGGCAGAACCGTCCGATACGCAGCGGAGTCCATTAATTCCTGATAATGGATTCCTCGAAGGGCATTATCTGCTTATACCATGGTCACTTGCCAAAGAAAAAAAATTAAGACCATTAATTTATATTTTCATGCGTTTTGTAATCAAAATCTAAAGTTTTTCACAAGCCATAACTCAGTTTCCCTGGTAACACCTGAGGGTTTGACTAATACCTGGAACAATCATTACCGTCCCATAAGGTTCTTATGCAACGGAAACGTTGTTCACTGCTCCAGTAAATAGGACGAACCTTAGATAGGACTTGGCAGCAGGAGATACTAGCGTACTAGCGAGTACTACCGTGTTCTAATGAGTACTACTGTCTTCTGAGTACTACTGTCTTCTAATGAGTACTACTGTCTTCTAATGAGTAATACTGTGTCCCAATGAGTACTACTGTTTTCTAATGAGTACTACTGCCTTCTAATGAGTACTACTGTCTTCTGAGTACTACTGTCTTCTAATGAGTGCTACTGTCTTCTAATGAGTAATACTGTGTCCCAATGAGTACTACTGTCTTCTAATGAGTAATACTGTGTCCCAATGAGTACTACTGTTTTCTAATGAGTACTACTGCCTTCTAATGAGTACTACTGTCTTCTGAGTACTACTGTCTTCTAATGAGTACTGCTGTGTTCTAATGAGTACTACTGTGTCCCAATGAGTACTACTGTTTTCTAATGAGTACTACTGCCTTCTAATGAGTACTACTGTCTTCTGAGTACTACTGTCTTCTAATGAGTACTGCTGTGTTCTAATGAGTACTACTGTCTTCTGAGTACTACTGTCTTCTAATGAGTACTACTGTCTTCTGAGTACTACTGTCTTCTAATGAGTACTGCTGTGTTCTAATGAGTACTACTGTCTTCTGAGTACTACTGTCTTCTAATGAGTACTACCGTCTTCTGAGTACTACTGTCTTCTAATGAGTACTATTGTGTTCTAATGAGTACTACTGTGTCCCAATGAGTACTACTGTCTTCTAATGAGTACTACTGCCTTCTAATGAGTACTACTGTCTTCTGAGTACTACTGTCTTCTAATGAGTACTGCTGTGTTCTAATGAGTACTACTGTGTCCCAATGAGTACTACTGTTTTCTAATGAGTACTACTGCCTTCTAATGAGTACTACTGTCTTCTGAGTACTACTGTCTTCTAATGAGTACTGCTGTGTTCTAATGAGTACTACTGTCTTCTGAGTACTACTGTCTTCTAATGAGTACTACTGTCTTCTGAGTACTACTGTCTTCTAATGAGTACTGCTGTGTTCTAATGAGTACTACTGTCTTCTGAGTACTACTGTCTTCTAATGAGTACTACCGTCTTCTGAGTACTACTGTCTTCTAATGAGTACTATTGTGTTCTAATGAGTACTACTGTGTCCCAATGAGTACTACTGTCTTCTAATGAGTACTGCTGTCTTCTAATGAGTAATACTGTGTCCCAATGAGTATTACTGTTTTCTAATGAGTACTACTGCCTTCTAATGAGTACTACTGCCTTCTAATGAGTACTACCATCTTCTAATGAGTACTACTGTGTTCTAATGAGTACTACTGTGTCCCAATGAGTACTACTGTGTTCTAATGAGTACTACCGTGTTCTAATGAGTACTACTGCCTTCTAATGAGTAATACTGTGTCCCAATGAGTACTACCGTGTTCTAATGAGTACTACTGTCTTCTAATGAGTAATACTGTGTCCCGATGAGTACTACTATCTTCTAATGAGTACTACTGAGTTCTAATGAGTACTACTGTGTTCTAATGAGTACTACTGTCTTCTAACGAGTACTACTGTGTTCTAATGAGTTCTTGTATATTTGAATGACCAGACAGTACTAGTTTACTGTGTTTTGTGTGTAACCAATAAGAGGACAGCTGCTCCGTTCTCTGTAACGTCATTGGCCGGCCTGAGGAGGGCGTGGCCACTGCAACAGGAAGTGAAGTGGTCAGACATGTAGGTCAGTGTTCCAGCAGCAGATTACACTGGATTACTGTGTGTGTGTGTGTGTGTGTGTGTGTGTGTGTGTGTGTGTGTGGGTATTAACATGGATATTACCATAACTGCAGTGGAATGCAGGTCAACATGCTGTGTTCATGTTACACCTCTCTCTCTCTCTCTCTCTCTCTCTTTCTGTCTCTCTCTCTCTCTCTCTTTCTGTCTCTCTCTCTCTCTCTCTCTCTTTCTACCACTCGTTCCTGTAGATCCACCTCATTGATATTATAATATTGTGGTATTATGTAACAGAGTTTTCATGTTGAGCAGCCTGCAGCTCCTCCTGCTGGACAGAGAAGATCAGTACCACTCATTTTTTATAAACAGACTGGAGATGAGATGTTAATATTTAGGATTTACTACTACTACTATTACTACTACTACTATTACTGCTGCTACTACTGCTGCTAATAATAATAATAAACTTCATATACAGTATATAGCACTTTTCAAATCAAAGTTACAAAGTGCTTCACAGTGAAAAAATACAACATGAGCTACAAAAATAGAGTAATATCAATATCAATATCATATATATATAAGAAAATAAAAACAGGCTACATTTATAATTAAAGTACCAAATGAGAGCAACACAGCAAATCATAAGAAGTTCTTTTCAAACAGAGAAGTTTTCAGACGTGATTAAAGATGAGAGGCTGGTTTATCAGTGTGAGTTCCTCAGGCAGAGGGTCCAGACCTGGAGCCTGACTGCAGACAGCTGGGACCAGGAACCAGCAGACCGGCCTGTGGATCTCAGGCTATCTGGTTCATAAGGAGTCAACAGATCAGAGATGAAGCTCGGGGCCGGACCGCGTACAGCTTGAAAAGTATAATCAGTAACAACTTCAAATCAATCCTAAAAGAAACAGGCAGCCGGTGGTGTGGTTCCGTCTCTTAGATCCAGTTAAAAGTCTCGCTGAGGCATTTTTCACAAGCTGGAGACGGACAGGACAGACAGGAAGACAGAGAGCTGCAGCGGTCTAAACCGGATCATGTGAAGGCATTAAGAACCTTCTCTAGGTCAGTAAAGGATAAAAAATACTTTATTTACTGCACAACACGCTTAACCTGCTCATCAAGACAGAAGTCTGAGTCGAACAGCACAGTAGGCCCAACAGTAAGTCTGTCAGGTCTGGATCAGGTCAGTCGGGCCTGGTGGACAAACAGCACAGTTTCAGACTCGCTGGGACTGGAGGACACTGCGGGACGTCCAGCAGTTAGTGTCTGAAAGGCTGAAAGGGGTCCATGCTGTCAGCTGGTTTTAGGGGAACATACAACTGGGTGTCGTCCGCATAAAGATTTACATGAACGTTAAGATTCTGAATGATGTCACTGAGAACAGAAAACAACAGAGGTCCTGAACTTGAGCCTTGGGGAACACCACAGTCAATACTAGCTGGAGAACAGGAAACATTCCCCAGAACAACAGAGAAATGATCTTAAAAAGAACTTGTAAAGCAGCAGGGCCGAGTCATGTGACACCAACCCAACGTTCCAGTCGACTGAGAAGAATGATATGATCGACTTTATCAAATTCTGTACTAAGATCCAGCAAAAGTAGAGTCGGAGGCCAGCTTAAGGAGAGCGTCTCTTTAAACCTGACTGGAATCTCTCCAAAATATCATTGTTATTCAAATAGGAAATCAGCGGACATGAGGCTATTTTCTCCAGTTCCTTTGATAGGAAAGGCAACTTGGACATGGATCTGTACCTGCTGAGGGAAAGGGGTCCAGGTCTGTTTTTTTCAGGTTCAGGTTCAGGTCTTTATTGTCCCACAGGGGGAAATTCATTTTGCAGAAAGGCACAGTAAAAAAAACCGATAAGAACACAATGCCACGTAGTACAGTACAAATACAAACAAATACAAACAATTCCATACAATAAAAAAGGCCTTAAAATAAAGTGCTAAAATGTGCAAAAATGTAGAAGTAGGAAGTGCAGCTGTTTACATGGTGTGCAGATTAAGCATATTCATTACGCGTGGAATGAAAGAAAATTTATATCTATTGCACTTTAGTCTAGAAGGCCGATACCTCCGGCCTGAGGGGGTCCAGTTCTTTAGAGAGAGGATCTGGATTTGATAAAATGGACCTCGCCTTCCACATGACCTGGAGAATAAAAACATCTGACAGGGGAGACCGCTGCTCACCAGTGATTTTGTAGCTTTTTGTTCCTCACATTTAAGTTTCCATACCAAGAAACTAATGAGGAGACTGACTCCATAAAAGATCTACAGAAAAGCACCAACAGCTTCCTGACTACATTAAAAACATTAAGCCTCCACAGAAAACACAGTCTTTGCTGGTCCTTCTCACAAACTGCATCAGTGTTCATATCAAAGTTCAGTTTCTTGTCATTAAACGCACCGAGATACTTAACTCTCCACTCTGTCCACTCTGTGACCTTTGGCAGTCGGTCTGGGAGGTGGGAGTGATGATCTTCTGATATTAACATCAAGATTAAAAAGATACAGTAGTTTACTGGCTAAACTGTGTGGCTGGATTGTGTTACAAGCAGATGAAAAATCAATAAATAAAAGTCTTGCATGAGTTTTTGTGCCATCAAGATGCCTATACAGGTGATTAAAGCTCCATCTCCTCCTCTGTCCAGAGTTTTATTTTGTGTCTTTCTGTCCATTCAAAGCTGTGTGTGTGGTGTCATGAACCAAAAACACTCTCAATCCATTTCTCCACGTTCATTTTCCAGCATCTCTCTGAGCCTTACCAAGAACAGGCCGTTTCTGTCTCCGTGTCTTTAAGGCTCATTAATATTAACGACCCCTCCGTTCCGATCGGCTAACAAAGGGGTCGCGGCCCGGCGGCTACAGGTAGGGAAAACTCTCCGGTAATAAACGATGACAACCGCTCGACCTCTTTGAAAAAAACACTTTGTTAGTCTATTATTTCTTACAAAAATGATAATGAGCGAACCTTTGTGACGCCACAAAGTTACGGAAGTCCAAACGGCTCGTTTAGAGGCTCGCTGCACTAATATGGATTGTGTGGATTTAGTTTTGATTCTTTCACCATGTTTAGATAGACCATCCAACTCCTTTATCACCACAGAGGAAGAGGAGTCCTGCTTTACACCATGTGGGAGTTGCATCATCGACTCTGTTGGCTCTGTAAGCAAACTGGTCCAGTAAACCCTCAACCTGCTGAGTAGCTGTCGCTTCACCAGTTTCTCAAATGACTTCATGACCAGTGAGGTCAGAGGTCAGAGGTCAGAGGTCGTTCGGGGGATTTGTTCTTCGCTACAGGTTCAACACTACAGGAACGGCCGGACAATCACCTGCAACCACCTTAAAATACAGGACCAACTGATTCAATACACTATTCAAAATAATAACAACAACAACTATGACATCATTAGGTGACATCATCAATAGGTTTCCGTTTCACCCTGAGCGACCCTGGTCAAGACCCAATCAGAACCCCATCTGAGCCAGAACCAGAACCAACGAGAACCAGAACCAACGAGAACCAGAACCAAAAAGAACCAGAATGATAAGCAGCAGATGAGCAGAATGCAACTGACAGAGTCTGACAGCAGAGGGAGCTCTAACCACACACACACACACACACACACACACACACACACACACACACACACACACACACACAGCACAAAGTAAACAGCAGGGTAAATGTTCTTACCTGGTTGAAGAGAGACGGGCGACCGACATCCACAGAGAGAGAGAGAGAGAGAGAAAAGAATTAGTTTCCAGTTTAATTGATCTTGTGACGACAGACAGTGACTCTTTCTTCTTCTGCTGCTTCTATTTTCAGCCACAGGATTTGACTTCCTGTCTGCAGATCCAGTGATGCCGGTTTACACCCATCACTGTATATACACATCAGATCTAATAATACAGTAGAATGAGCTGATGAGGCTCATCATGCTGCTGTCACATCAACACACACACACAGCTCCAGCTGTTACCATGGAAACAAGCTGATGAATAATTGAGGAGAGAGAGAGGGAGAGAGAGAGAGAGAGAGAGACCCTACACCCTACAAAGGGTGATTTTCAGAGATGAAAGAAGCATTGACACACACACACACACACACACACACACACACACACACACACACACACACACACACACACACACACACACACACACACACACACACACACACACACACACAGGTTGTCACCACAGCCTCCAGCAATCCAGAACAACAAAATCAGGGTCAAACACACATGCCCCCCCCCCCCCCCCAAGTTAAACACATGGGTTTGAGTCACCATGACTTCTCCTTATGTAAGTACACACACACACACACACACACACACACACACACACACACACACACACAGCTCTAATAACAGTGTTAAACAGAACAGAACAGAACAGAAGAGCAGAGGAAGGATGAGTAAACCTTTAATTAGCTCTAACAGTCACTGTGTGTGTGTGTGTGTGTGTGTGTGTGTGTGTGTGTGTGTGTGTGTGTGTGTGTGTGCGTGCGTGTGTGTGTGTGTGTGTGTGTCAGGAACAGATGTGAAAAACCAACAGCACTATAATCAACAACCCAGGAACAAAGGAAGCAGGCAGACAGGCAGACAGACAGACAGACAGACAGACAGACAGACAGACAGACAGACAGACAGACAGACAGACAGACAACAGTTCACTACAGTGTAAAATATTAAATTATTATCAGAGCCAGCTGGTTAAATATGTTCTGTATGTAAACATTTACTTCTAATGTGTGTCCTTATGGAGATTTTCAAAATAACTGACATTAACAGATAGAACAGATAAAACAGGGTCTGTTTTCCTCGTGATTGACAGGTGGTCTGTCCAGTGATTGACAGGTTGATTCTGGACCAATAGCAGTTGGAGCTGTGGCTCTGTGTCGACCCTCCAAGACATGTCAACATGGTGGAGACCCTAAACCAGATCTTTAGGCTGCAAAACGGAGGTTCAGAAACCTGTGGGTGACTTGGACTCGACTTGGACTGGTTCAGTCTGGTTCAGGTTCAGTCTGGTTCAGGTTTAATCTGGTTCAGCCTGGTTCAGTATGGTTCAGTCATGTTCTGGTTCGGTCTTGTTCTGGTTCAGTCTGGTTCAGTCTGGTTCAGTTTGGTTCTGGTTTAATCTAGTTCAGCCTGGTTCAGTATGGTTCAGTCATGTTCTGGTTTAGTCTTGTTCTGGTTCAGTCTGGTTTAGTCTGGTTCTGGTTCAACCTGGTTCAGTCTAATTCGGGTTCAGTGTGGTCCAGTCTGGTTCTGGTCCAGTCTGGTTCTGGTACTGACCTGACCTGACTCCATGCTGCTATAGAAGCTGCTTCACTGTTTCATTTAGTTTTCAGTTTCAGAGTCAAACTACCTTCTGTTCAGCCCAACCTCGCCTTCAAAATAAAAGCACCAAAATCAACAGTCTTGACAAAAGGAATGTCAGTATGTGTCAGTCAGGAAAATATGATTCAGACTGAACTGATTTTGTTGTAATTGTGTAAATTATCGTTTTATCGTTTTATTTTATCACCAAACTCTAGACTGAACCAGAACCAGGCTGAACCAGAACCAGACTGAACCAGGCTGAATCAGAACCAGACTGAACCAGGCTGAACCAGAGCCAAACTGAACTGGACCAAACTAGACTGAACCAGAACAAGACTGAACCAGGCTGAACCAGACTGAACCAGAACCAGACTGAACCAGAACCAAACTGAACCAGGCTAAACCAGAACCAGACTGAACCAGGCTGAACCAGGCTGAACCAGACCGAACCAGACTGAACCAGGCCGAACCAGGCTGAACCAGACTAAACCAGACTAAACCAGAACAAGACTGAACCAAACTGAACCAGACTGAACCAGGCCAAACCAAACCAAAACCAGGTTAAAAGCATCCAGGCCAAACAAGAGCCAAAAACAGACTAAAATCAGACCAAACGAGGTCTGGAGGTGTGTGTGTGTGTGTGTGTGTGTGTGTGTGTGTGTGAGTGTGTGTGTGTGTGTGTGTGTGTGTCCCTGGGTTAGCCAGTCAACCAGCCTCAAATTCCCTTCATATAGAATCACACGCTGTGCTGACCACACACACACTCACACAGATACACACACACACACAGTGAGGCAGGGCAGTAAACTAACTGGTAGCCGGGAGAAGAAATGTCTTTTGGCAGCTCTCCTCCACACACACACACACACACACACACACACACACACACACACACACACACACACACACACACACACACACACACACACACACACACACACACACACACACACACACACACACACACACACACACACACACACACACACACACACGAGTCTCTAAGCAGAAAGAAATATTATTCTCCTCTGACCCGGAGCACAGAGGCTCCGCCCCCGACAGGAAGTGAGCGTTCCAGCCAATCAGGATCGTGGATGTGTTTCTGCTGCTTTCACACAATAAACTTCCTCTGGACCGTCTCTGAGGCATGATGCAGCGATGACCTTTGACCTTTGACCTTTCCATGCAGGGGAAATCCAGCTGAGTGTCAGCCGTGAGAAACACTTCAGCCTCATCACAGGCTCGTTAATCAGCTCGTTAATCAGCTCGTTAATCAGCTCGTTAAGCGGCAGGCGGCCATGTTGTTTATGGTTTCTCTTCCTGGTTTGATTCTGACCGGAGTCCTGCATGTCGGAGTTTCCCAGCTGCTCCTGAACTCAGCGTCAGTCCACCGGCCGGGTCCAGTCAGAACGCTCTTTACCCAGAATCCCCTTCTGCAACCCCAAATACAGCTGAAACTAGAAGCTGACCCCAGATCAGACGTACAACACAATCTAGAGCAAAGCCTAGAACAGTCTACACCAGAATCTACAACAGAACCTAGAACAGAAACTAGACCAGAGCCTAGAACAGAACTACAGTTTTTTTGGTGGTAGAAGAACACAAATTCCCTACTCAAGTAAAAGTGCAAATACTAATTTAAAAATATACTCTGGTAGAAGTTGAAGTACAGTTTCAAATCCTTTACTCAAGTCAAAGTATAAAAGTTCGTGGTCTTAAATTTAGTTAAAGTATAAAAGTAAAAGTTGTTCTCTAAAAAAGTCATTTCTAATGTTCTAAACTGGTTTTCTGTTGAGCGTTCCTCTGAATCCCAGATGAGAAAGAGTCTGCAGCTCAGATCAGGAACCTGAACCCTAGCAGCTGAATTCACTAACGTTAACTCTCTCTCTTGTTGCTTCTCTCTCTTGTTGCTTCTCTCTCCTGTTGCTTCTCTCTCTTGTTGCTTCTCTCTCCTGTTGCTTCTCTCTCTCTCTCTTTCCCTAATTTTTGGTGTCTCTTTGCTGAACAAGCCCGATCACATCTGGCTCTTGATCAGCTGATTCCTGGATGGAAGCCGTCTGATGTGGAAAATAAAAAAAAATTGGTAGTCTGTTTTGAAAATGTAGTGAGTAGAAAGTACAGATTTTTCTTTTGTAATGTAGTGAGTAAAAGTAAAAAGTCTTCAGTGAAAGAAAAACTTGAGTAAGGTACAGATACTTGAAAATCTTACTGAAGTACAGTAATGAAGTATTTTTACTTTGTTACATCCCACCTCTGCATATTCTTTTCAAAACTTAAATTTACAAGTTCAAAACCCAACATACATTCAAGTGGACAGAAATTTGCCTTCCCATTCCATTGAAATACATTCAGAATCCTAAAAAAAAGATGGTTATGGAGACAAATAGTGAAAAATGATTGATTGAAGTTATGTAAATGAGACCAACCACAGGTGATTCCCATCTCATTAGCACCTGTGCAGCAGGTGTGATGTGGAGGAAAACAGGAGACCAGGTGGACGATATGAAAATTTCATGTCACGATCATCCTGGACAAAATAATTGGGATTCACGACATCATCCCGATAATCATCAAAATATGCTTAAAACTCTTAAATGGCACTAAAACATACTGGAATCACTTTACCTTACATTTGGTTAAGAAACAAATATATTTATTGCATCATAGGACACATATCTTGTTTTTGTGAACATCCTTTGTACTGAAAAACAAACAAGGACAGATTCAGACTCTCGCCAACAGCCAGCAGGTAAAAAAACAATCCATTAATAAAAAGAGTCTTCCTATCAACCTGATAACCAAACATTCACATGGTTCAGTTAGTTATGTGTTGTAAATGCACAGTAAATTAATAACTTTGTTTTCAGATCACACAGACAGAGGCACTGCAAGGACAACAGAATGGATGCAAAAAAAACAATCAAACAATCTTAAATAAGGTAATCATAAATTATAAAGTCCCCCTGCATACATAAAGGACAAATAAATAAATAAAACTGGCATAGAGTCAAACTGTATTACTTTCAGTAGGAGTGTACGTTAGTGAGCTAGACCGCTTTTTCAAGTCACTCGTGAAGATTCAGGATTATCCCGATAACGGAAATTCACCAAGATAAAATTATCTTGAGTGTTTTTATCGCGATAAAAGATAAAATCTTATATCCTCCCATCCCTAGGGTGGACTACTGTAACATGATTTGTATGTTTTGTTTTGTTTTTTATTTTTTGAGCAAACTATTACAGTATTGACTTTTGTTTTCCTTACAGCAATTTTCATTTACTCTACTTTATTTTTGAATTACTTCATGGCAAAAAAAAAGCACACTGAAGAATTTCCTGTTTTCCTGTTACTGTAAAATAAGCCAATGTCCACATTTCTTATACAATTAACGATAACAACAAAAAATATATATACGGACAACAAAAAAC
>NW_027284722.1:0-6909 GCF_046629955.1 Centroberyx affinis | reverse complement strand
ATAATGTTTTGGGGTTCAGTGGTTTTTTGTTGTCCCACGGTTGAAATACAATAAAATAATAATTCAATAAATAAAATATAAACAATCATGGGTTAACGACAAGGAAATACTGCCAACAGTTTCAACATGTTACATAACTACACTTCTTAGTAAAACAAACTAAAAAACAGGTATGAAAATAGTCACATTTAAAAATATTGGCACAAATATTGGCCAATCACAGCTTAAATACAAGGATATCGGGATCAGTATTGAGATCCAAACCAGAGGAGTCCAGGGACCTGCAGGGGGTTCCAGGAGTCCTGGAGGGGTTCCAGAAGTTCTCGAGGGGGTTCCAGGGGTTGGTGAAGGGGTTCCATGAGTTCTTGAGGGGGTTGAGGAGGTTCCAGGAGTTCTTGAGGAATTCCAGGAGTTCTTGAGGAGGTTCCAGAAGCTCTTGAGGGGTTTTCAGGGGTTAGTGAAGGGGTTCCAGGAGTTCTTGAGGGGTTCCAGGAGTTCTTGAGGGGGTTCCGGAGGGGTTCCAGGAGTTCTCGAGGAGGTTCCAGGAGTTCTTGAGGGATTCCAGAAGTTCTTGAGGGGTTCCAGGAGTTCTTGAGGGGGTTCCAGGAGTTCTTGAGGAGTTCCAGGAGTTCTAGAGGGATTCCAGGAGTTCTTGAGGAGGTTCCAGTAGTTCTTGAGGGGTTCCAGAAGTTCTTGAGGAGGTTCCAGTAGATCTTGAGGAGGTTCCAGTAGTTCTTGAGGGGTTCCAGGAGTTCTTGAGGGGGTTGAGTGGGTTCCAGGAGTTCTTGAGGACGTTCCAGAAGTTCTTGAGGGGGTTCCAGGGAGTTCCAGAGGGGTTCCAGGAGTTCTTGAGGAGGTTCCAGAAGTTCTTGAGGGGGTTCCAGGGTGTGACTGAGACCAAAACAGAGGAGACATTTTGTAGGCTCTCTCTAAATATCACATCAGAACGTGTCTGGTCATAATCTTGCTGAATGAATCCTGCTGAGTCAGGATTTATTTACGCACTTCATTCTGTTTTCTAACTGTCCTGTCATCCTTCTTGCTCTGCGTGGGAAACATCACATCGCTGCTGAAAACCTTGTGACTTCAAATGAAGGATTACATGTTCTTCTATGGGTTGAAAAAATTCTCAAAACACCAAAACCCCGTTGGATGAACTCTAAAACTCTTGGTGGTTGGTGGTGGGGCGTCCTGCTGCCTCAGATGGCTAAGGTGTGTACCACGACACTGCACCGTCCTGGGTTCGAATCCAGCCTGGGACCTGTGTCACATGTCACCCCCCTCCTAACCCTAACCCCCCCCCCTCCTAATCCTTCCTATTTATCTCCATTGTCAACTATCAAAATAAAGGCAAAAAGCCCAAAAAATATATGTTGGTCAATCTGAAAACAAGGCTGTTTTTTTTTCTCAGTTCCTGAAAAGTTTAAATTAGACAGGAGGTTTTACGACATGTCAGTAACCTTTCACTCCCAGTAACTTTTTTTTTTTTTTTTTTACAGCAGTCATGTTTCTTGTACTTCACAGTCCAGTTTCAGCCATGTCACAGTTTCCTCCAGCTTCAGCAGGGTATTTTGGTTCTGTCCCCGCAGCTCACAGTGAGCAGCGCTGTGCCAGTTTGAGCTGTTTGCTGCAGAGCGTCGACTCCTCCAGCTCTCCCCTCCACACGCCGACAGAACAGGTCGTCGCTCCCGTGTTCCCACATGCCGTGTTTCCACATGCCGTGTTTCCGCATGCCGTGTTCCCACATGCCGTGTTTCCACATGCCGTGTTTCCACATGCCGTGTTCCCACATGTCGTGTTTCGGTAACCGTGGGTTTGGCGTTATTTGCAGGAAAAACTTAATGTCCATTGTTTTTGGCCCAGAGGCTGATTTTGTCACAGGATATTCTTATGATTTCCAGATGTCACTGTGTAATTATAGTCTTCCTCAGAGGAAGAGAGAGACCCAGATACTTTAAATAGAAGGTAGAGTCCTGACACATCGAGGCAGGAAACCCCTGCGTCTTTCTCTGTCCACACTGTGCTTTTCCTCAGATTATTTTCCCCTCAGATGCCTGACGGAGCGTTCCTGTCCCCGTCTTAATCTGGACGGAGGGCAGAGAGTAATCCCCGTGTTTCTGACTCTGACATCTCTGTCCTGTCGGCCGCCGGCCTGAAACCGAGTTACTGACGTGCGTCATTATTTCCAGCCGGGCCTGGGAGGCGGAGAAAGGAGGCCTTGTTGTCCTCTCAGTCGACTCCGTCCAACCTTCACATCGCTCAGCGGGAACTCAGGTCTCCGTTTACTGAGCCAGAGCCAGAAAACAAGAAAAAAAAGAGAAAAAAAACAACAAAACACTGGAGTCTGGTAACTGGAGAACAAGTCAACCAGGAGGAAAACAAGTCCAGACTGTGTCCAGTCTCACCGTGCACTCATGGACCTAATTTATGATCCGTTTATTAATTAATGATTAGTTTATTAATTAACGATCAGTTTATTAATTAATGATCATTTATTTGAATGTGAGCTGCCTTCATGCCTTCTATAGAGAATACAGTAACGTTAGCAAACAGTAGCTTGTATTTACCCAGTAGCGTGTCTTACACCCATACATAGAGGAACTGCTGATACAATAAAGTGATTTATTCTAAAATGCCAGACTGTGTTGTTTTACCTTCATAAACAGATCTATGTATATAAACCACCATCCATCACTGTACAGCAGCAGTCCATGCAAACTAATGAATGAAGAACCCAGATGTTTGTTCTCCCATCACGTGATGTGTCATCAAAACTCATTTGAATATGAGCAGAGGATTATGGGTCTTGTGTGAAAATGAGCAGCTAAGGTGTGAAGATTTGTAGTTTTCACAATATTACAACTTTTACTTATTTTATTAATTTGATACTACTCAAGAAATATTTTTTTGTAAAAAATGATTTTTACTACACAGTGATGGCAGGTGATGTCACCCCCCTCTGGCAGCCATCTTGGAGGTCCTCAGCTCTGTGAACAGCTGACTGTGTTTCTGTCGTCTCAACAGAATTGAACAGACGGTTAATTTCTGTCTGTTTCTGACTGAACTGATCATTTCATCACTGATCCATCTGATTGATTTAGTGTTTAGATAATGTCAGCTTGTTAGCTAGCTAACCATAGCATCTGGTCAGCTAACCATCACTGTCTTCTTGTTAACACATCTGATTAGCGCACTAGCTAACGTATCTGGTACCAGCTAGCGTTAGCATGTTCACATTAACATCAGTGTGTTTGCTGGCTAGTTAGCTAGCTAACAGGTTGTTCAGGTTAACTGAGCTGACTCGTCTCAAGCTACAACTCTTCATGTTTTGGAGTAGAGACTAGGGCTAAAGACAAGACAGTTTACTGTGTCACAGTAACCTACATTTGGAAACAAATCCACCTTATCACACTATTCACTTTTACTGAGAACGTTACTGAATGGATCTACAGCCACACCACAACAAGCTGACTCAGCTGCTCTCTGCTTCTAGCTGCTTCATACACATTTACACTTTATAAACTAACACACAGTTCTACAGTGTTCCTCCATCATGGAGACTCAGCTGGTGGGAGCAGATTTGCAGATTTGTGACTCAACAGCAAAGCCTGTACAGAGGAGAAGTGTGTCAGCACTGACTGTCTGACCTGTATTTGTGTCTGGAGGAGCGAGGCTTCCAGTTACAACAGGAGAGGGGAAACAAAGGCACCAGGCTCCGGCGGAGGCAGGGAGGCTGACGTGGCGCCCGGCGGCCCGCGGCCCGGCCGTGGCACCGCAGCAGCCGGACAAAAGGCCGGTCTGTTTGCCGGAGAGGCATCATGTGGCTGACGCTGCAAACACACTCACTCACACACACACACACACACACACACACACACACACACAGTGTACAGTCAACTGGCCAGCTTACGCCTCTCATTATCATACATTAACCACAGTCTTCCACTGCCAGCCACTGAGCGGTGGAGGGTTAATGCCTTACTGATTACTGAAGGAGGAGAGAGAGTTACTCAGTTTCTTTCCTTTCCCAGATGTTTTTCCAGGGAGTCCAGGGATTCAAACTAGCAACCTTCCAGCCGCAGCCCCTCCTCTCTGTGTACATGGTCAGTTACCAGTGGTGGAAGAAGTTCTGAGATCTTTTACTTCAGTAAAAGTAGCAATACAACAATGTAAAGATACTCCATTACAGTAAAAGTCCTGCATTCAAAATCTTACTTTAGTAAAAGTACATAAGTATTGGCAGCAAAATGTACTTAGAGTATCAAAGTAAACGTACTCATTATGCAAATTGTCCCCATTTAGAGAGTTATATTTTTCATAAATTATTGGAATATTAATACTGATTTACTGACATACATGTACATGTAAGCAGCATTTTAAAGTTGTCAACGTGAAGCTAATCTTAACAATTTAGCTATACTTTTGGGTAGTCTAATCTATAACAATGCTATTTTATAGTTATTTTATAAAGATGATCAAATGTTTGAAATATAAAATATTGATCTGAAAAGTAACTAGTAACTATAGCTGTGAAATAAATGTAATGGAGTAAAAAGTACAATATTTCCCTCTAAAATGTAGTGGAGTATAAGTACAAAGTAGCATAAAATGGAAATACTCAAGTACAAGTACCTCAAAATTGTACTTAAGTACAGTACTTGAGTAAATGTACTTAGTTACTTTCCACCACTGTCAGTTAGTGTGTGAAGCGGCTGAAAGACGGACAGGCAGTGAACTCAGCAGCCTCTGTGATGCAAATGGCCGCCGTCCCTCTGCCTCCACCAGCATGGAAATCCACCATTCAAATGAGTTATTCTCATTTGAATTCAGCATCACAGTGAAGTGGCTCTTTCATCCTGAGATGAATCAAAGCCGGGCTACATGGAACATGAAAACTGAATGATTTGATTTTCTTCTGTATTTAATATGATGTGTTGCCTGATAGATTGAAGATTCATAAATTAGGTGGCTTGTTTCAGAAAGTGCTTTTCCTCTTCCTTGCCTTTGTTCCTTCCTTCATTCCTTCCTTCCTTCCTTCCTTCCTTTCCTTGTGTCCTCCAGCTCACCTCCTGGTAGGAAGGGAGTGGTGTGAACAGTTATGAGATGCAGCCGAGAAGCCAGAGACGAACATGAGAATCATGAATCTGTTTTTTTTTCCTAAAATCTGGGATGCACTGATATGGTTTTATGAGGCTGATACTGATATCTGATATCTGATTTCTGATTTTTGCCCACTGATATCGTCGATACCGGTTGTTGTAAGAAGGCTTGATGGGCAAGGGTTGATGTAAGAAAGGTGAATTTAATACCAATACAGGTACAAATAGAAAACAGGTTCAGCTTTTCAGACATGCCTTCACATAACCAAGTGTTATCAGGAGTGTTGGGGGTCACACTCCTGTAACATTTACCTCCAGTAAGCTGTAAATGAGGAATCAAGTTAAACTTTGTTGTGTTTCTCACTTCAGTCATTTTCCAGGCTTTTCTGCAAATTCAACACACTCTCCACTAGACTAGTTAAAATAGTGCCACCTCTTGGAAGCAATGGGCTCAGTGAAACAAGATAGAGACATAGACAAGACATAGATAGATAGATAGATAGATAGATAGATAGATTAGCCTATTGTCTCCCTTAGGAGAAATTTGTCTTGGGCATTCGAGAGAACACAGGTGACGCAGCAGCACACAGCCTCTCCATATACACACAATATATCTGTATACATGTACAATCAAACTACAGGTAACATTCAGTAACACACACAGATCCATATACATATACACATACACCAGAACATACACACCAAGAATATTGCCTGATGCCCTACACCAAGATATTGCACATTTCCCCCACTAAAGCCATAACTTTAGATATTGCACATGTGACAGACGCCCTGGTCTGGATGTCAGGGACACATCTGCTCTTATTAATATTATTTTGTATTTATTTATGCTGTGTTATCTCTTGATTGTATCTGTATTTTCATCTTTTGTTGTTAGAAGTTCCTTTGTTGTTGAACTGGGAGAACTGACTGGTGAACTGACTGGTGAACTGACTAGTGAACTGACTGGTGAACTGACTGGTGAACTGACTAGTGAACTGACTGGTGAACTGACTGGTGAACTGACTAGTGAACTGACTGGTGAACTGACTGGTGAACTGACTGGGTGAACTGACTGGTGAACTGGTGAACTGACTGGTGAACTGACTGGTGAACTGGTGAACTGACTGTTGAACTGACTGGTGAACTGATTGGTGAACTGACTGGTGAACTGACTGGTGAACTGGTGAACTGACTGGGTGAACTGACTGGTGAACTGGTGAACTGACTGGTGAACTAACTGGTGAACTGACTGGTGAACTGGTGAACTGATTGGGTGAACTGACTGGTGAACTGACTGGTGAACTGGTGAACTGACTGGTGAACTGACTGGTGAACTGACTGGTGAACTGACTGGGTGAACTGACTGGTGAACTGACTGGTGAACTGACTGGGTGAACTGACTGGTGAACTGACTGGTGAACTGGTGAACTGACTGGTGAACTGACTGGTGAACTGGTGAACTGACTGGTGAACTGACTAGTGAACAGGTGAATGTGCAGCAGGCTGCTGGTCAGCTGTTCAGTTTCTCTCCATGTTTCCAACACAAAACAGAGACATATGGCCTCAGCAGGCTGAACAGACTAACATGTCCTCACTGTGTCACACACACACACACACACACACACACACACACACACACACACACACACACACACAGAGAGAGAGAGCTGTTATGAAAACAAATTTCACAGTGCAGAATGAAAACAGCTCATTCATTCCAGTTCAGTTTATTAGTTATATTAAAACAATAAAACTAAGAAACAATGAAACACAGAACCAGTTATTATACTGACCATGATGTAATGAT
>NW_027284721.1:5000-51749 GCF_046629955.1 Centroberyx affinis | reverse complement strand
TTTATAAAGAGGCAAATTGTCATCAGTCAGTCCGTGGAGAGACACCTCACGTTTTTGTACCTTTGACCATCAAACAGTGTTTTTATGCAAAAGTCTAAGCAGTCTAATACAAGGTTAAAAGCTGTGTTATTCTGAAAATTTAACTTTAACCATGACATAATTTCAATAATCCTCTTGCAAAAACATGACATCACACAACAGGCAAAGGAACTCCACTGATGTAGGGTGATACATGTAGCAAATGCTGTTTAATCAGTGCTTCTATGAATATATGTTATAGGCTATGTTTGCTAGCGTTATTTTATTCTCCATAGAAGAGAAGGCAGTGATCAACTATGTAGACAGAAAGCTGAGATCAGATTCAAATAAACTGATCATTTATTAGGTCTATATGTCACCACAAATATGCCGTGGGATTGTACACAATCTGTACTTGTTTCCTGTGATGTTAACTGTTTATCTGAATCAGACACTTACAGACCCCTTTGTGGGCGTCCAGACTGGTGTACTCTATGGTTCCATTGTGGCCCTTCTTGGGGTTTTCCTTGTACTCTTTGTGGACTCCATCAGGACAGTACCTGTAGGACAGGCCGTAGTCTGCTAGGTAGACCTACAGCACACAATACAACACACACACACACACACACAAGTTGCTAGTTACAAAGTCATTCAACAAAATAAGTGAATTGATCACGTCATTCACGTGGCTTTTCAGACATATCAAAACTACAAGCTAATGTGAAAAAAAAACAAAACAATCCTATGATACAATAAAATGGATAGTTCTCGTCCTCCATTCCAATTG
This sequence comes from Centroberyx affinis, assembly GCF_046629955.1. Classification (NCBI taxonomy): domain Eukaryota; kingdom Metazoa; phylum Chordata; class Actinopteri; order Beryciformes; family Berycidae; genus Centroberyx; species Centroberyx affinis. The sequence continues at coordinate 50,944 of NW_027284721.1, read as the reverse complement.
GCTGAGTTACATTTGAAGCTGTTATAAAACCCTCTGTAAACTCATGTTGTAAATTTACGTGTCACTTAGCAAGCACTTTGTTTAGCTACTATTCAAGGAACTAGCTCGGCGGAAGAATACCATTTGATTATTATTTCATTATTATCAATGCAAAATGAAATATTGTACATTTGCATTATTTCTTTTTAATGTAATGGTGTGCTACCACCATTTTGTTTTATTTTTAGTGATTTAAGAACAGTGAAAAGTACATAGATAAGAGTAGGCCTCTACTACTATGAACCTGCATAGTAGCTAGTGGAGATGCACTGCAGGCAAACCTTTTCAGGGTCTCTGTGACCCAGCATCAGATTGGCAGCTTTAATGTCTGCATGGACATACTCGTTGTCATGGATATACTCCAGCACATCCACCTGGCAAGGACAAGACACAGAATGCACACACACACACACACAGAACACCTCTGTAAAGAACAAGAAGTAACAGATTATATAACTCACAATGGCCATTGCCTATGGGTGACTATATCACCCATGAATGCAAGGCAAACAAGCGAAACGGATAATGGCGCATACAGAATGGTAGAAGTAGGTTCCATTCACCTCTTACTTATTTACTCAACCTTAAGGTGAAGATGGGTCAGTATCTGTTAAAGCGCTCTTTGACCCTTTCACTAGTTCCTACGTCAGCCTCTCCAGCTCCTTTATAAATCACCAATCAATGGACATAAAAAGACCGGAGGCAACCGCTCACCAGTCCTCGACCGAGCTGGAGTGCGGCGGCCATCCTCAGCCGACCCCCGTTGCGCTCGCACACTTTCTGAAGGTCGCTGCCCAGCCGGTCCATGGCCATGAAGCGATACCTGAGTGGGAGAGGAGGAGATCAATAGTCAAAGCCTTTCTTTGTGAGCCACATCCCTATAATTCCTGGGTTTCAGTCCCAGTGATATTTCGATGTCTCTTTGGCCTGAGAATAAGAAGCAGATACATTGTTTGCAGCATTTCATACCCAGAGTGACGTGCTACAGCGGAAAAACCTTAAAGTATTTGATCACAGACATTACAAGCGTTCAATAGTAAGTAGTGCAAAGGGTCAAAGCCACAGCGACCACACACTAGAAGAATGATGTCCCTAGAATGATGTTTCATTTATCAAGTGAGTTGTAAAGACATAAGAGCCGGGGAGAAAAGGTTGATTTTTTTTACACAGATAATACTGCCATAAAAATATTGCATAAAAGAAACCGCAGTCATCCTTTAAATATCATCTCACATTTCATTTCTTTAATAGACTTCATTTATAGACCCCTACAAGATTTTATCATAGAGTTAACCTAAATTAAAACAGGCAGAAAAAAACACATGCCGCATTGAAAACTATATGAAATGGCAATTTCATTGTCAGAAATAAGTATTGGAAATAAATAATGGAAATGGAACCCATTCTGAAGCCGTAACGCAAGGCCGAGCAGGTCGTTTATGTTACTTTTAAAAAGATTTTTCTACATGTAAGTGTAAAGTGACATTTGCCTTCAAGTTCCGCCCACACAGTCTACATAAACTTTCACAAACTGAATCAGCTGCAGCCTTCGCACCTGTTCTCTCTCTCTCTCTCTCTCTCTCTCTCTAATGACAAGAATCAGAAAGAAAATGCTCGCCTCCTCAATAGAAAGTCCACAAACTATTTGGTTCAAAGAGGATCAGGCAAAACTAATACTGTAATGTGCAGGGAAAATGCTGGTCACTTGCTGAAATGCTTATTGTCAAACAGACCTGTCATACAGTCATCAACCTACTCACTGACATCACCATTTGACAATATGACATGACCAAGTCCGTACCTGAGTCCATTATGTTCAGCGAGCCCCGATCCCCAGTAGGCCGGGATGCCCAAAAAGGCCAGTTTCCTGCTTCTCGCCCATCTGTGCACTGGAGCAACATCAGGAGAGGAGTAATTATGCGAATGCGCACACACACACGCACACACACACACACACACTTCTGTAACTAGACTCCTAATGACCTTCTAGGGTGTCCGAAAAGTCTAGAATCATCAGGAAACACTGCTTGAAAAGTGGGATTCGAAACCACAACACAGACACCAGAAACCCTGGTGCCTTGGACCACTATGCAATGCTACCTATCCCACAGATCCCAGACCTCCTGTATTGACAACATCCCTTCCATGAAACTGTTCCTTTCCCCAGGGTTCCTACAAAGTGCCAATTTCAAAATTCCAGACTTTTTCCAGACTGTAATTGCTTGATTTGATTTGAAGATTTTGGATTTCAGTATGATTTATGCTGATAGGAGGATGAAGGATGAAGATTACTCTCCACAGAAAAATATATGAGAATATTAGAGAGGGGTAGTTGTATGTATATCAGGATAGTACAACATTTTCCCATACTTGTCCAAACTTTTTGTGCAATTCCCAAATGTATCAAGACCTGGAAATGACCAAAATATTTCTCCATACATTTACAGACTTTCCAGACCTGTGTAGGACCCTTGTTTTCCAGGTGAACCCTAGCCAAAACACTCCAAATTCTACAAAAAGTCGCCAGTTGTTATGTCCAGAATTCATATTGGTCCCCCAATAACGCAGCATAATAACGCATGCACACATATATCAAATTTTACAGCATTGAGGCTACGAACACACAAGTGCAAACACACACACGCATGCACACAGACAGAGGCCCCAGACAAAGCAGTGGGCCTGGCTCGGGGCTCGATGGCGGCCGGCCTGACTGGCGCTCGACCAGGCTGGCAGGTGGTCAGGGGCCCAGCGGAGGTCCGGGCATCATTACGTGTGAGTGGCTCCCTCTCTCTCTCTCTCTCTCTCTCTCTCTCTCGCTCTCGCTCTCTCTCCGAACGACGGCGTTCGAGAGCTCAGACAAGCGCAGAGAGGGGGGCTAACTGCCACAGAGGTGCATGTTTGCTTTGGCTTATTAATTACTGTGCAGCAGGCGGCGAAGCCTCTGCGTCTGCGGCCACTTCATCAGTCAAACACACTCCCGCTCCGCCGAGCCGCCGGACGGGCGGTGCTACTCACTGCTCTCCGGCTTGGCTGCCCTCTGGTAGAACTTGAGCTCGGAGAACAGGGGGCCGTTCTCATGGTACTCCTGCGCACACGAGCAAGTGGTGTTAACTTTCACCGTTTCATGATCACAGTTTAAAGCTGCACCAGGCGAGATTTTTATATAAAAAATACACCCGTCTTATCAGGCTAAATTACAAAGTGTGGCTGTACTACTAATTCAGACTCTGTAGATTCACCCTATTTCCCCAAATGAAATTCTAGAGTCACAAGAAGTGACAAATCCAAAAATGTCTCCTAAAGAGAAGTGACCGGCACTCTGTCCAAACCTGGACTGACCAACGTTAGATCTTTTCCTCTCTTTGGTTTCCTTTGGTATAAAGCATCACAGACCGTAAGGGTTGGTAAATATTAGTTTGCTGTATGCAGTTTTACACCGTGACGCTTAAAGGAAAAATCCACCCTCAAACCGGAATTACATATGTTACTCCTAATGGTCTGGGACAGTTTGAGGTGAAACTAGAATGAATGCTTTGAGTTGAATTTAGACTTTATATATCTGCACGCTAAAAAACACAAAAATACAAATAAAAGCGAAATATCACATACTGTGTTGGCATTATAAAATATAACATGGGGCTTATAAAAGCATGTCACTTCAAAAGAAACAAGCAAAAAAATAAAATATGGTAATGGCAAACAAAAGCAACTGAATCAAATAACAAACAAAATCCCAACAAAATGCAACAGGCAATAAGTTTCAAATATATTCAGAAGCTATGGGAGGTTTTCTCACACATTCAACATTAGTAAACACTAGAGGAAAAAGAGACTCATGTTTTCATTTAAAAATGGATGACAACATTAAGTAAGGATGTGTGAGCCGCAGAACTGTATATCTCAGTATTTATTTGAAACTGAAAAAAAAAAGCATTAAAGTCTTATGTACTCACCACTTTTATCACATGATCAGTGTCTGCTGCAACAGGTCTGTCAACATCCTGCGAGGCTGAGAGAAGACAGGAGATGTGATATGATGTGACACGTCATGATAAATCAGCACTTATGGACCAGATAAGACCCTTTGGGATTTTTACATTTTATGGAAGACCGTGATCAGATTTGCAAAATGATGTATCTTGCGCTTTAATAACAAAAAAGGAAGGAAGGAGGAATGAAGAAGTTCATGGAAAAAGATTAGAAAGAGTTAATAATTAGTTGTGACATGTCAGTGGTTTAAATTCTTAGCAGTCCAACCTGTTCATCCACACTACTTTCACAACCAAATCAGACAGAGGCTAATTTTGGTGTTGGTACATTTTATCTGTACTACATAATCTCCCTGAATGAATGTGTGTATTTGACAGACAAAGAAAGGGAGTTATTCTGTCCAGCTGTGTGCACGCATGTGATTAAGTGACACAGTGTGTATGTGTCATCAGACACAGTGTCCTCATTACCAAGATAGATCAGTCCAAAGCCACCTTGACCGATGATTTTGCCCAGCCTCCATGTCTTCTTCTCAGTGTCGGTCAGTAGAAAGCCGTCTGGTAGTGGCTTGGGTAGTGCCTGCTTTCTTGGTGCCATGGAAGCTGAGGAAAGTTGGGTGTGTCAAAAAATAAAATACCTGGGGAAAATATGTTGTACATGTTAGGAAAATATGAAATAATAACACAAAACCTTAAGATACACATGGAGAAATGGGAAATATTAACATAACATTTGCTAATGTGGCTGGAAACTGAAACCTGTGACAAAAGTTTTTAGGTTTAGTGGTAAAAATGGAAATAGATGTAATCATTTACTTAAACATGAGGAAATAAGTGTAGATAAATTCTTACAAGCACTGTCTGACGTGAAAACAAAACTGAAACAATGATATGGAATCTGGGCTGACTTGCCATGTGGTTAGGCACTTAATATGGCCTTGCTTATTGCCCAACGTACATGCCTGGTAAAACAGCACTTAAGACCTTTTCCGAATCGTTAGGTTCTTCTGGTAAATTCGGCATAACGTTATATCAACTTTTAGAACTCGTTCCCACTGCTCGCTACTGTACAGTATTTTAGTAGTAGACTTGTAAGAAGCGGCATAAAAAAAATCCTCAAGGTGATATTTTATTGAAATGAGTGCTACTTGAGTTGGATGTATGCCGACTTGAAGAGTGGCTTGTGGCGGTTCAGGGAAGGTCACTTGTTATATTCTAGGAGCTATACAACTTCAAATAAGCAAAGCAACACAAAACTGACAGACTTTTAAATGCAATTTGGCGTAACCTCATGTCCATACAAGCCAGAACGGCACTATCGAGGCTTTTATTACACTAACAGTAAATAGCGAGCCACTACAGCCGAAATCCCGTACATTAGCTGGATTTCTGAATCTATATCAGCCGAAGACCAATGAACCCACAGCTGTTAGCTGACACTCGGGAATTATCGATTTATGCTATGATCGGTTGAAGATGTTGCCAAGCCAACATTAGCCAAAGTAACAGTTGACCATGCTAGCAGCAGGCTAGTTAACGTTAGACTGACTAGCAACAGGCAAAACAATTGCACTGACCTCCGAAGGGAATCCACGCCGTATGACAGATGCCGTTTTTATGTAGAAACAAGCCTCTTAGCTAATTCTTAACAGTCATTAGGAGGCTTTTCCAATGTATCTACCCCGATTTATCAGCTGTGTATCGCTGGCACAGCAAAAGCAGAAACAAAACTTACTTACTTCCTGGAAGTTTGTCCCTCCCGCTACTTAGTAGAGCCAATGGGAAGCATGGAAAGTGTTCCTTGACAACGAATAACCAATAGGAAAGCAGTAGAGGCGGGAATACGCAGTAATGCACTCCCCGTTGGCTCATATGTGATCTTGACACCGTTATATCTTTTGGATTGACTAATGCCAATTCAAAACTCAGGTCAGCAGAATTGCCAGCAAGATGCCAAACTGTCATGTAGTATGTTTTGACAAAGTTAGAGAAAAAAAGTCAGGTTGAATTGTTTCATATTATTTATTTAATCTATGTATTTCATATACATACATAGACATACATACATAAACATGTAATTTATTTAGAGACAAATTAAGAATAAAAACCCATACATTTAAATCCAGATTCATTCACTGATTGTTTGGTTTTGTAAAATATAAACTCAGATTCTTGAAAGGTGGGACATGCTTACAGATTAGATAATCTCTTTACACCCATGTAAATATCTATGAAGCATCATTTACAGCTAATAAAAGTTGAGCTGTATGTCAGTCCCTTTATCATGACTCAGTCTACCAAAGACTAAAAAAATGCAATTCATCATCATCATCATCATTTATCATCACCATTATCATTTTAATGAATATCATCATCGTCATCATTCTTGATATGTCATGATCCCTTAATTGATCAGTATCACTTTATTCTCTGAATACAATAAATACTGTGTAGTTTAGGGTTAGACCTATATATCAGTTTGCTGCAAATTTAAAGAAATTGGTGTAAAAAAATAGAAAAATCGTTATCGGCCTCCAAAAATGCTCATATCAGTCTAACCCTAGTGTAGTTGGTGCAGAGGGTGTCATCCATAGGGCTTACAGACATCCTTGTTACAGCATGGTACTGAAGTGGACCTCATCTGTGCATACATACTCTAAATAGTCAATATCACTGCAGCCAATACTAGCAGCAACATCCAATAAAATGGAACCAGAGGTGGTGTTGTATCCTGACATAGGATTGGGCCTTCAAAGCAGCCTCTTGTATACTGCTTATTCACCTTACTTACACAAATCAATAACAGTTTGTTTTCTTGAATTCAAGCCTCCCTGATGTAACCCAGCTTGATCTCCGTTTTGCTGTACAACATGGTCAATATCATGCCTGGGTAATGAACACAGGGTGCAGGAACAAATGGAACGCTGTAATCGGCGGTGGACACAAACTCACACATTTCTCCGCTCATCGCTCCCAATCAAGCTTGTTTTATTCAGATGAAAGGAGAAGGAAAGTGCCTACTCTTGTTGTTCCTGTTGGTATGCACCTGCAGCGAGCCTATCGATCCACAGGCACCCTTAGGGCCTAATTTAAGACTCAAGAATTCTGCTATAAAAGAGAGAAAATAAAACATCGCTGGTTGAACATCAGGTAGTCATAAAGAAAACTGGGGAAAACTGGGTCTACTTTGGAGTGAAGATGAGCTCTGAGTCATGTAGGCTGTTTCTATGAAGATCAATGGAACAACAGCTATAATGAATGTGGCCTAATTGTTGCACCACAGGGCCTATGGTGTATCTTTGACTACCTGTCATTAACTGGGGTTATGTCTAACTGCCTTAGGAATACCTTTAATTGCATCATCTTTTCCCACCATCTTTTGCAAAGGCAGTCCCAATAAGTTTTTTCATTTAATCGGTAGGTGATTGGGCCGTAGAAGTGACCGTAGACGTGTGGACTTGTGTAAATGCCTGGGATTTGAACAGATTTGAACTATTCCATCTGAAAAACATATCACTTGGTATAAAGCGGGGCAGTAGACAGGCAGTAAAGGTGTGTGTTGCTCCAAAATACCTCACTTGATGCATTCTTTTTACAATTGTAGGCTTATCTACAATGTGTCCCACTACTTTTGCTAAATCGGTCATCTTGCACATCTCAGTTAAACCTCACCAACAGTTGAAAGAGCTGGCCTCTCCTGGTGAGTTTAAAGGGATAATGGAGGATTTTGTGGCAGACTCAGTAAGGAGCTGTCTTTGCTTTGCTTATTCAAGATGGAGAAGTTTTTACTCTGTGAACTTGCTGTTCTGATATTGGACTAGTGGACTTTGGAGCGCTTAGTGTGTGCAGGTTTTTCTTTGCTCTCCCTTTCACGTAATTGCGATTGCATTTTGATTTTATACATTATTTTACTACTTTACACTATTTCTTTTATGTGTTTTTGACTGCCCATTCGTTCACTCTGTGTTAAAGGTGCAACCACAGAACTTGAATGGATAGAACAGTCTTTCCCATTCAAGTCAATGTTCCAGGACAGCCATTTTTGTGCACCGATGGGCTAGCTTCCATAAACCAACTTTCGGCAAGTCGCTGTGGCGAGAGGTTTTACAGCAAGAACAAAAGGAGCTTCTCCATTACCCTTGCTGCCATGGATTGCTAATATGATAATGCAACTAGAAGAGTTGGGAGAGAAGTACAATCCTTGATAATGCTACATTAGCCTTGTAGCTAACGTCAACTTTCAGAGTTGTGACAGTTTGCTAAGCACTGGTGCAACAGACAAATCTGCTCAGTTCTCAAGCAAGTCTGAAAGATTTTATGGTCTTAATGCCCGTAACTACGGTCTTAATGCGTTGTCACTATAGCAATTAACCCTTAAACACTGCATAGTGGCCCTTTTATGCTGTACTAGCTAAATTAGCATGGCAAACAGCGGAAGGACCGTTCTATCCATTCACGTTCTTTGGGTGCAACACTCTGGCTCAGGTTCAGTCTCACTAAGTACTACCAAGAAAAATGGGTGTAAGGAATCCTTTATCCCAACTGCCCCTCCTAAATGTTGGAAGAGGAGGACCATGATTGTTTGTTGGTGATGATGATGAGGTGCCATGCCATTGTTCTGACAGCCCATTATTCCGAAACCCCAATAGTCCGAAAACTCCATGCCTGGCTCCATCCACAACCGTGGCTTCTGACAGTCTTGACCGTAAGCTTGCCCTAACCCTAACCTCAGTGACTCCATGCCTCAACCCAACCACCTCCGGGATAACCGGCTGTCAGACAAATGGGCTTATGGTCCAATGGGCGGACATTTTTCGGACTATTGGGGTTTCAGAATAATGAGCCGTCGGAACAATGGGCAGTCCCCATCCCGACTGCCCCTCCTAAATGTTGGAAGAGGACCATGATTGTTTGTCGGTGATAATGATGACGACGGTGGCCTCATGCTGTGAAAGCAATTGCCCACTGGGACGAATAAAGTTGAAACTTGAACTTGATGCTGCTACCTTAGCCAGGACTCCCTTGAAAAAGAGACTCTTAATCTCAATGGACCTGGCTAAATAAAGGTTAAAAGAATACACAGCAACACCGTCCACAGTACAGTAGGATATTGCTGTACAGCCCCAGACCCAATCGATCCAAAAGTCACCTACATTAACACGAGTGACACTGCAATCTCTCATTGCGACCCAGGGTCTAGCCAAGCTCACTCTTCCCCTTCTGTACCACTCTCTCACTTGATGTCTCTCTTTTCGTCCGTCCTCTCCCTCTCTTGCTCTCTCTCTCTCTCTCTCTTTCCCCCTCCAACTCTGCCACCTCTCACCCGGGGTAATTGCTCTGTGAGCTCGGCGGTGCCTGGCGAGCGACACGGCGGTTTCCTCTCGCCGCCTCTCATAGTCTGGGCACGGTGACACCAATCTCGGCGAGGGCGCGACACCATTTTGTGTAACTGGCCCTCGTGATGGAGACGGCATAATTGTCCTAATTAGGCGGGGGGGAGGGGGCGCAGATCGGGGGCGGCCGCGGCCCTGACCCACCCCGGCCCAAGTCCATATGGTGGGAGGCTGATAATGAGCCAGTTAATGTGCTGTGTCCATCAGTAAGAGATACTCAATATGGACGGCGTGCCAAAGAGATGGAGGCGTTTTTACCCTTCCCTCACTTCTCTCTCTCTTTCTCTCTCTCTCTCTCTCACTCTCACACATACATACATTTACGTTTTGGCTTCAAGCTGACAGAAATTTTGACAAAAGTCACTCAACGTTTCAAGAAAATGATGTATTTATGGGCTTAATTATACAGGCTTACCTAGACATACCTGTCAACACAATTTGTGGGCGTTACATTTTGTCAGTAATTACGGACATCTTGCCCCCGTATCAGAAATGCCGTTTTCCAAACGGTTTCATTTTATGTATCATTTGTTCCTGGCCTCGTCCCTCAGCTCCCATCATGCAGCTGTGTCACTATTTCGTGTTGTGGCTTTGTACCGTTTATGAATATGAGATGTATTGCCAGTTCAAATGAAAGTAATACAAATCTAATGGCCAGTAATGAGATGCTGTTTTGCCATTATTGGACATAGGCTGGGTCTATGCCGGTGTGTGTGTGTGTGTGTGTGTGTACTCCCAGTGCTGTATGATTTGATGCTAATAAACCCACACTTTCTGCTCCAGAGAGCAAGCACTGACCAGGATTCAGATTAGGCCTTAATGGCTTCCAGGCCTGGGGCTAAATTGAAATGTAAAACCCCAAACCAAACATCATTTAGTCCTTACGTTTCTTGATGTGGCCCAGCGAGTGGAAATTGGAGACATGTAGCTGTTTAACTGTAATTTGCTTTGTTTCATGCAAACATTGCGTTGAAGAGGCCGCACTACATGAAAAAACATACATGGATTTGCATTGTGAAATTGTAACTTTTAATTTGCATCCACTCAAAGCCTCATCCCAATCAATTCAACAGTCTAAGCATTTTTGTAAGTGTTTTTTTTTTTAGTTTGAACAAGCAAAAAAAAACAAGATCAGATCTGTGTTATATGAATATAGTTTGTACTTGTGGAGCATTTCACACATGGCAAGCAATATTCAGTATATATAGATTATATAGATTTTTGAAGGCCAGTACAGGTACCGGCATTGTTTGCTCATGTATGTGTCACATGCAATATCTCAGACACCACTGATTCAATTTTGACAAAACGTGGGGAAATGATGCATCTCACCGCTGCATTCCAGCATTCTAAATTACACTGATTGGCCCAAGGGGGAACTACAATTACAGCTCAAAACAAGGTGACATGTTTACTGTTACCTTGTTTTGGATTGAAGCTGCCGATACTGATATTTTGAGCTGATATTCAACATCTTTACTTTACCGCTTTTTACAAATGCTTAACCATTTGTATGTATTCAATAATAATGTCATGTAACAACAATAACAATAAAAGTAACACATCCTTGTGAGTCCAGTCAAAATGTTGCATTACAGTCAATTCATATGTAAATATATATCAGGATACATTACAGTTCAGTCTATTGGGGGCATACTGTCAGCTTCTTGCTTAAAGGGAAAATCTACACTCAAACAAAAGCATACCCATTATTATGATCTTGAACACAACAGTTTAATGACAATTTGTGAAAATTAACAAATCTCTCTCAACGCTGGAAAGAGAAACAAAATTCTAATCTCTAATGTCTTATCTGAGATTATTATGTGAACTTGACCGAGACAAGTTCACCCTCACAGCCTCACTGTGTTTGCTCAAGGTCTCTTTGACAGTAGCCACAGCCTCCAACAGCTAAACATCCAATAACAATTACCTCTTTGGACAATGATCAATACGATACCACTGGAAGCTCTTCTGTCAAACCGTTCTCATCAATCTATGGAGGCAAAAAATAATCATCTGAAAAGAGAAAGTTGAGGAAAATCAATTGTCTCATTAGAGATGCATGGAAGGTCAGAGCATCGGTGTCTTTGTTGGCCCGGCTGTCTTTGTCGAGTGTCATAAAAAGCAGTGTGTCCTGTACAAATGCTTTACCACTTGACACATTCGCAGCTTGACGAATTCACTTGGCTGACCTTGGCCAAGGCAACACCAAGTCCAGTGTTAACCAGGGGAGTGAAAGAAAGAAAGGATGTCTTCAGAAGTCTGTCTCCCGCACGTCTTTGTTCGGCGGTTCACGGACTGGGGCCACGGCTGTGTTGTATTGTACAAAGCAGTCGCATGCCACATCGGGTCGGATCTAAAGAAATGCTAATGTATTATGGGTCAGCAAATTCACGGCCTTGCATTTCATCTTTTACTTATTTACTGCTCCAGAACGAAAGAGAGATCTGACTCAAATGTACCTCAAATTCAGACAAGGAGAAAAAAGTACAGTGTAGTATTTGCTTTCTCTCACCAGAAATATTCAATTTCGCAAAGTCTCGTAAGATTTTGTGGGATGCGCGCAAACTCTGAAACGCAGATTGCGGTGTTGCGGACATGAATTACGTGAACATTACGTTTCTCCACCACGGATTGGATTAACGTGACAAAAACACAAATTGGACTCGCCACTTTCACCTGTTTGCCACCCTGCGACCACAACACCCGTAGTCTCCACCGCACTATATTTCTACGCCAGGCTTCACGTAATCCTGTTGTGGTGAGAAGACATCGTGGCCATTTCACGAAATTTCAGGACACAAGTCTCAAATTTTCTTGCAGCGTCTCTAACAATGAGCATGAAACCTGAGTAAGATTTCAAAGGAATCTCAGCGTGACTCTTTTAAGATCTGCTGGAATTCGACGAGCGCCATCAAAATACTTCTTGCCTTAATAATGAATCCCATGACTGTGACTCATGAGATTTATTATTTTGGTAACTCATGACAATGCTATTTGAGAAAGTACCTCAGATCTCTCTACTAGCATTATTGTGTTTGCTGAAAAAAAATCCCCATCACCACAGCTTGGACTCAGACTAATTTCTACTTTTTATTGCTATGTTATTAGATTTTATATGATTTGTTTTGTACTGGCAGGTTGCTATTTTTGTAGTGGCACTAACTATTCATTCATAGAGGTTTGTGTGATTAAACAGATGGATCATTAGCAGAGGACCAAGTATAATGATGTTTACCTTGTTTTAACTTGTTCAGAACAAAAGGACAGCTTCAATATCCCATTAACAGACAGAACTCCTGAGGCAGTATTTGTTCATATGTTTTTTGAAGTATGATATCTGCTGTCGGGGAGCCAAAAAAATAAAACATGACACATTTGCTTCACATTTAAAAGGGAAAATCTTACTGGAATCCAAGACTTTAAGCAGCTTATTTACATAATCATTTATGGCTCCTAAGGGATATTAGGAGCCATAAATCAGGCAAAAACGCAACACCCAGCAATGGTAATTTTGTCTTACAGTAATCTTAAAACTGTTGTCTCATTGCTCGCATCGTAATTGTTCCTGAGGGAGTCTTAGAAGACACAACTCAGATATTATTCAGCACAAAGCCGTACCTGAAAGAGAAGCTCTTCTCTTCCATGTGAGATTGAAAAGATCTCTCAGTGCCCAACAACTTTTAGCCGCATTCACTCACCTTGACCAAGTCAACACTATACACTGTATACAACAATACCCAGCCATCAACATGTCTCGAGACGTCTTAAGACACATCAGTGAAAACATCTTAAGACATCTCAGACGTGTCTCAAGACATCTTAAAAATAATCTTCAGACCTCTTGAGACACTAATTTTCTACTTTTTTATTTTCATGTTCTTTTATTTGCCTCATTATATTACTGTATATACGAATACCGTATTTCCTCTAATATTGGCCCGGGCCTTTATTTACCTCAACTGCAAAGGGGACCAGGCCTTTATTGGAAGCAGGCTTATATTAGAGACAGGCCTTTTTTTCTAATTCCCTCTGTTTGATAAGTATATTTGCTCATATTTTAGTATGAAGCCTCCTTGTTTTCTGATCTGCTTCTGTTGGGGTTCGTTAGGTAGCTGTTTTTTTGTTACTGCAATGCATTATGATAATTACGGTAATCGACGGCGGCATGCTCCAGAGACTTCCGCCAGGAGTTTACCGGTGTCCACCGTTGTTTTTAGCTGTGACAAGCAGCTCTATAGCTTGCTCTGTCGGTCGGTCGGTCGGTCGGTCGGTTGGTTGGTCCACAAAAATTTCCCCACCCTTTGGCGGCCTATAGCCGCACAGTACGTGGTCGCAGCTATGGCGAATTCACCCTTGTTTCCTTTGTTTTTTTCCCCGGCTTGTATTTGGAGCCGGCCTTTATTTGGTCGTGTCGACCACGGCCCCGGCCATTATCGGAGACCCGGCTTTTAATTGACTACCGGCCACTATTAGAGGAAATACGGTAATGCACATTATTTTACCTTTTTAAAGCACATTCGACCAACAAAGTTAAAAAACACAGTATTTTTTGGCATGTCAATAAATATTGCTGATTGCATTCCTCTCAGACTGCATGACTTTGGCATTAGCTGGCAATGGTTTCCAGTAGCGTAGTCCCTGATATACACAGGTTCACAAAAGTGCACCCAACTTATTCTCTGGGGATTTTACTTTAATTATAGCCATCAGTGGCTACATTTAAATGCATTTCCGTTCTTAACCCAGTATCTCCAGTAACCTGGTTAACCTGATAAGTGGGATCCTGTGCTTATGTGCGTCAGTATCTCGGATAATATCAGAATATCCTAGGTACCTTATCAAGGTTTCTCATAGCAGGGTTAAGTGCTTACCAAGGTTATTAAAAATGGGATATGGCATTTGCATGCACCAGCTCATAAACAGAATACTGGAGTATTCCAAATATGAAGGAAATATTAGTACATGTTGCCATTGTTGGATATAGAGTAGATTTGGGAGGATGTTTTAGCGTCACATTTTCTTGTTATTTGTCATCTTGTTTTTGCATTAAACTGACTGGGACAAGATTTGTATGATTAACAGTTATTGCCAATTTCAACACTAAAACATGTTCAGTAGGAATGCATGAATGAAAGTATGAAAAGGTATGGATTACAGCAATTAGGAGGATGTGCAGTAGAGTCAAGAAGACAAAAAATAGAAATGTGTGCAGTATGAATTAACTGTTAATTAAATGAAAACATCAGTATATGCAAAATGTAATAAATGGGAAGAAAAATAAAGTGAAATTACCACATACACTACCAGTCAAAAGTTTGGACACACCACATTTTTCTTTATTTTTACTATTTTCCACATTTTAGAATAATAGTAAAGACATCAAAACTATGAAATAACACAAATGGAATTATGCAGCGACCAAAAAAGTGTTAAACAAATCCAAACTATCTTATATTTTAGATTCTTTAAAGTAGCCGCCCTTTGCCTTGATGGAAAGGCAAAGGCTTTGGAAAGAAATTAATACATAGGATCAACTTCACAATTTATATTTGTCTAAGAAACAAATTTCAAGCATTTAAGCAGAAGCCTTTAGATCAAAATGGCTTTAAAAGAATTAAAAACATAGAAAATTCAATCAGGTGCGTCCAAACGTTTGACTGGTAGGATGTGCAAAAGCTCATATTCACATGAACAGTTCTACATTACTACACTGCTAGTACACAGTGGTGGAAGAAGTACTCTGATCCTTTACTTAAGTAAAAGTACCAATACAGCAATGTAAAAATACTCCATTACAAGTAAAAGTCCTGCATGAAAAATCCTACTTAAGTAAAAGTACATAAGTATTAGCAGCAAAATGTAGTTACAGTATTAAAGTAAAAGTAATGGTTTGGTCCCTCTTGACTGATATTTTATTATATATGACATCATTAGAGTATTAATACTGAAGCATCAGTGTGTAAGCAGCATGTTACTGTTGTAGCAGTGGTTCCCAACCTAGGGGTCTGGCCCCTCCAAAGGGTCACCAGATAAATCTGAGGGGTCGTGAGACGATTAATGGGAGAGGAAAGAAGAAAAAGTTCTGATACACAAATCTGTTTTCAGTTTTTTGACTTTTTCTCTAATCTTAGATTTTTGCTGAAATATTGGATCATTTGAACATTTATTGAAATGAAACCATGTGAGGTTGGAAATGTGTTGTATTTTAAAAGCTTGTTATATTATCCATTGTGTCAAATCTCCATCTGAAAAGTAACTAAAGCTGTCAAATAAATGTAGTGGAGTAGAAAGTACAATATTTCCCTCTGAAATGTAGTGGAGTGGAAGTATAAAGTAGCATCAAATGGAAATACTCAAGTCAAGTACAAGTATCTCAAAATCGTACTTAAGTACAGTACTTGAGTAAATGTACTTAGTCACTTTCCACCACTGCTAGTACACACACATTAACACACACCGAAGCCGCTGTGATGGACTTGGCATCCTGTCCAGCGGATGGATCTGAACACCTGATGTTGTTGTTTCTTCACAGCACACAAACAGGAGAAAAGCCGCCGGCCTGCGAGTCGCTCACTCAAACAAGACTCACTTTACTTACTTTACTCCCTCGCAGCAACACTTGTATGGTGTGGTAAGAAAGCGGGATACTAACCGTCCAACACAAACAACAACAAAAAAAAAAAAAAAAAAAAAAAATCATAATAATAACAACAACAAAGAAACACTGCTGGCAGAGAAGGCTATATTGATTTATTTTCTATGCTAACTAGAGTTTGAAGTTGCACAAACAAACAGCGCTTTTCTTTTGTTTCATCCCAAGTCCCACCCCTAAATCATTCTGACCCCAATAAACAATATACTTTTGAAAATACAAACGCACTTCAGATGTTGATCCCAAAGTTTCTATCCAATTTGTGCAGGTGTGTGTGCGTGGACTACGGGGGGATGCAGAGATCCGGCCCTACTGTTCTCTTCCCCGGCTCTCACCTGGGGCTCCTAACTAGCTCGGAGAGTATGGCCGGAACGCTCGCAGGTACCGCAGGGCAATTACACAACTATCATTTGCCGGAGACTACCTCTCTACCGCTTTGATGTTGCTCCTCAAACAACAATGCAATCCCCTACTCTTTATCCCCCCTGGTGCTCGGCGAGTGTTAATTACCAAGGCTATTACCATCTGCATCCAAAAGCGGGGGGTGGGGGGTGGGGGGTGGGGTTTCCCAAACGGCGGGTCGGGATCCAGGAGTGGGGCGCGAGCGGTTCCGACGGGGTCGACGGGACCCGAGGAGGAGCGAGGCGGTAAAATGGATTATCTTTGTCGGAGTGAGCGCGAAGTGTGAAACGCAGATTACATGTTATGGACAGGAATTGGGATTATGTGACAGTAGGTATGAATTGGACACGGCATCTTCACCTGTTTGTCACGAGAAAAGATCCGCCGATGGTTAAGTTTAGACAAGTAAAACAGCTTTGGCTAAGGTTGGAGTTCGGTTTTTGGTCATGGTGAAATATGAAAAACTTGAGAAATGAAAACTTCACTCACAGTAGAGTTTACTTTTTCGCACGAGTTGCCAAAACGTGCCCTCTAAATAGTGATATCGTGCTCTCGATATATAAATACATGCGCTCTTCAAAGAGTCAGTGCACATATTGGTGATTATGTTTAAATGTGGCCTGTCCTGGGTGTGTTGCAGCCACCTGATTGTGTTTACATGGCCTGATGGTTAAGTGGCTAAATATGTTGCAATATTTGGGGGATTTGCCTATTCAGTGTAAACAGACAATGGATATTAACATACCAATATCCATCCATCCATATCCTTACTGGGCCGATCTGCAATACCTAAAAGGTTCTTTTTAATTAGCATTTTTTCCTAAATTGCACAGTTTAACGAAATCGAGGGAACGAATTGTATCTCGTTACAGTACATCATGGACTCTATATAACTTTTTTTCTCTCCCAATGGCCACTCCCGGGCTCCGTAGATATAATAGTGATGTCATAGTAAATAAAAGGTGGGTAACCTATGACCTCCAGATGATCACCATGAGGCCGCCAACCACCACTATGAACAAAAAAATCAATAATAGTTTCAGAAAAGCATCAATTTCTACTTGTTTCCCCCTTAAAATACCCCACATTATCCGTTTGATACTACTTGCTATGATGAACACTATGAATTTACCTTATAAAAAAAAAACAATTTCAACCTCAAAAGGTGCGTAAACTCTATTCCTGCAAATAAAAAGGTGGGTAAACTGAGTTAAGATGGGTTCACCCTCCACTACATCCCGGTATATAATTTACCGAAGCACGCATACACACACACCTCGACACACACACACACACACACACATCATTTTGTCAACTAGATAGCAAGAGCAGATAGGCACAAGTTTTTTTAGGCTGAGCACATCGCCAGCACAGTGGGAATGCATTATTCAAATAGATCTTTGTTACTCCTCCAAGATGATTGTGGCACAATCAGCCATGAAATAAGTTTGCTGTTTTAAAAGTGTTATTCTCCCTCCAGGTCTCTCAGGTGTAGCTTTGTATTCAGGTCGGCTTCCCTGCGCCAAGAATCAATCTCAATCAAAGGTGGCGCGGAGTTTATCATAAATTATCATGAAAAGGGTTCCCACTCAGTAGATGCTTAATTACAATCTCATTTGAATAAGTTTGCATATTAATGAGTTTGGAATGAAAATGGTTTGTGGGGTTTTGTGACGGGGGCCGCGGGGTAACCCACGGCGATAATGACGGTCCTTTAAAATGTATGCGATATTATTGCTTGGTGGAGGGCCGCACACTTGTCGTATACACACACACACACACACACACACACACATATATACACGTGCACATATAACACATAGAAACGCAGAGGCATATGCTCATACAGAGACACATTCACACGCATCGACTTGACATATACCCGCATTTGCACGCGCGCACACACACACACACTCAGGGGCGTTATAATATGATTAATGGCGGAGTGTCTCTGACATTAATAAACTATAACCAAATTAAAGACTTCATTAGTCTCAACTTGGGCTCAGTGTTTGGTCACACGGTGAATCAGCGCTGTGTGATATTTGCCTTGCATGACTTTTCCTTTTTTTATCTTCTTTCTTCCCGCGCCGCCAAAAGTCGACCTTGATGCAAAGTTTCTTCTGTCCGAGAGCATGGACGCTGTGATACATATTTGTGAGATGAGAGATGCTTTTTGAAGCATAGGCTTGTTACTATCTGTAAGGTGTGTATGGAGGAAAAGGAGTTTGAGCTGTGGCTATTTCCTGGGATACTTCAGCATGTTTCTGGTCAAGTTCTCAACGTTTTACAGCCTCTAATGGGGGAAAAACTGGCTCGCAGCAAGCTGTGTAACACTGAAGCTGTATACCACTGTTCATAATCACGATAAATAAAGAAAGATACAGTAGATTCAGTGAAACACTGGGAAGCGCAGCGGATTGATTGACCAGGAAAGTGAGGGCAGAGGGTGCAGAATCTGTCTGTTGGTTCTCGGCCCCGCATGCCCTGCTTTTCCTAGAATACACAGCAGAAGTCAATACATCACCCACATGTTTCTAAATGCATTTTGAAAGCACAGCCCATCACTGGAGCCATGTGTGGCATTCAGTTATATTCTTGTTATGTTATTATTTCCTCATTTGTAAAAGGTTCCTGTTATGTGATTTGCATCGGGGGAAACTAAAGGGATAAGTGATGATATGATGAAAATGATAAAGTGATGGATACAGGGATGAATGCATTTTGCACATGCACTTTTGTCCTGTATAGGTTCGGGAAATGTATTTTTGGTATTAAGCTTAAACTTAAAACAGGGAATAATGTCCATGAAAGCAGCAGAATGGAGCAAATTAGCCAATTCTGTCAAGAGATATTGAATGAAATTATGTGCCAGAGTTTTCCCGAAATAACAAGGATGATTACAAATAGGTGTGAAGGTAAATTATCTCAGTACAGGCTATTCGCTTCAGTCAACCCCACCTTTGAAACTACTATAGATGCAGGTTACGGGACATCATGTATCTCTGAGAGAACGAGGAGTTAAATGACAATAGGATTCGCATGACAGCCTCCAGCTTCACCGAACGAGAGACATTTTATGGCGGAGTGGCCCTTTAAACCATACCACCCCCGTCCCTCCCCAAAAAAATATTTTAGTTTTGGCACGTTTGTCTGTATTTGTGAGTACTCACCACTATCACCACCCATAAATTGAGACTTAAAGAGTTTGTCCCGGCCCCTAATCTGTGACAACCCATTTATCTGCAGCTCTATTGGGAAATAACTCGACACAATAGAAAAAAAAAAAAAAAAGTAACTGTGAGAAGCGCCCAAAATGCTTTTTCTGAGAATAAAAGTACAATTTATGTTTGGGAACTGGCAAAACTATTGTAAAATATTGCTGATTTAGCTGTAAAATTCATCAAAATTTACCATTCCTTGTCAATTCCTCATCGGTCTTGGTTGTCCGGTGTCTATAATTGGGAGTTATTCATATTCATAAACACTGAGTGGATTGTCTTGGAGAACATAATACCGGTTTAAAACAAGCAGAATTTCCATTTAAATATTTTTGAGTTGTTGTATCCTGTCTTAGAAGCTAATTAATATAATTATATCTACTGTATTTCCTTGCATGATTTTAAAAATGTAACAGTTTGTACATAAAATGGGTCTAGAAGAAGTCATTCAGGGACATTGTGAAAGCTGAGATATTTCTAATTCTAAAAATTCAAAACAGCAGTCAGTGGAGATTTACTTCCAGATAAATCTTTTATAGATTTATGCCAGCCTGAAAAGGAGAGTGAACTCTATTCCTGTAAATAAAGAGATAGCTAAACTGAGCTAAGATGGGTTTACCCTCCACTGACATCCCTGATTATAAGGCCTCACGAGTGCACTATGAGAATATTATGATTGCATTATAATCATTGCACTCGTAATATTCCACAATGCATTACAAAGCGGTCACATTTCTCATTCGAATGTAAGAATCATGCCTGAAATATGATTGAGATTCACTTGCGAGGCCTCGCATTGTGCTTCAAGTGTTACCTTCTCTCTCTCTCCCTCTCTCTCTCTCTCTCTCTCCCTCTCTCTCTCTCTCTCTCTCCCTCCCTCCCTCCCTCTTCTCTCTCTCTCTGGCCGGTGGAGCCTAATTGTCGTGAACAACATGCTGTTTTTCATGCGACAGAACAATACACCTGTCAGCGCAGAATACAATCTGTATCTGCAGCCAGACAGGAATTCAACGCTGCTTGGGAGACCTTGGGCCTTCAAGACAGAGGGAGAGGGAGAGAGAGAGAGAGAGAGAGAGAGAGAGAGAGAGAGAGGGAGGGAAAAAAGTATGTGGTGTCCAGTCAAATGAGTGAGGGGATCATTCATACTTGATGCAACAGCAGAGACTAGTGGCGAAAGAAGGCAACGTGCAGCGATGTTGCATTCTCTCTCTTTCCCTCTCTCTCTCCATCTTTTGTTTATCTCTCTGTCTTCCCTCCCCTCTCGGCCTCCAACCCTCCCTCCCTCTCTCTCTCTCTCTCTCCGCTCTTCCCTTTTTCTTTTTCCACCGTCTTCCTCTCATCCCTCCCATATTCACCTCATAGGCTTGACCTTTTCCTCTGTTTGCAAGATTATTAAGGCTACAATTATTACAGATTATGCCGAGGGAGGAAGTGAGTGTGTTCTCCGGGGAGAGACACTCACACACACACACACACACACACACACCTAAAGCGCCTTTTTATTAGATCTGTACAATAGAGCTTATTGACTTCTCATATCACCTAAAGGGCAGCCGTGCACTGTTGAAAAAGGGGTGGAATTAGACATTTCTGTTGTTTTCATTGGCAGTACGCATATGGGGATTTCTTCTGTCTTTGTTGCTAATTTTATTAATACACTACACTTTCAATAAACTAGATAACTTAGTCCATCTATTTTATCCAGTTGTTGAATTTTAAAAAATGTCTAATTATTATTGTCTAATATCTAATATTAAACTAGATTGCTAGTTTTCTGGCTGATATGAAAGCAAATGTACAGATTATGATAGGAGTTTTAAGATTTCTTAAGATCTTTGGTTACGAAACACAATTTTTTGACCTTTTTCTTTTTTTTTTGACACATTTTTGACACATTTTGACAATTTTGAGGACACATTTTTGACACATTTTGACAATTTTGAGGACACAATCATTTGTATTTTTGAAATACTAACAGTTGTGAGATCAAAACATTGCCTTCCCATTAAAATGATTGGGAGCTTTCAATACAGTGTGCAGATTCTACCTCTTTAACAGTTCACATCTTTCTCTTCTAAATGGACATAGTGTGTTTCTGAATGAAGCGCCTGCTGATGCAAAGTGCACGGTCATCTCCATAATGCCTGTCCATTCCCCCCCTGCGTTGCCTTATATCGTCATTATATTTATCGTCATAAACAAACATAAATCAGTGTGTAGCGTTGTTTTCGCTCGATATTTCCCGGCACCGGGGATGCAAATGTGCGGAAGCCGGCGGATGGGAAGGTGGAGAGTGTTCAGCTGTGTGGAAGAATCTGAGCATAATCAGAGCTGAGGGCCAGCAGATTAATTACACCATGACTTACACACTCTTTACCTAAAGTACACACACGCACATGCGAACACACACACACACACACACACGTGCAGAAAGAGACACTGTTGGCCCTGGCTAATAAAGGCGGCATGCTAATGAGCAAGTGTAGCCCCTGTTTTTAAAAAAAAAAAAAACAGCCGCGGACCAAATAATTCATAAAGTCATATTGATCTGTGAGTAGAGACGTTAAGCCTCCATTAAGGGCAACAAAAGGAAGGCATCACGCTTCATCAACAGGAGAAGCTAAGGGGAGAAATGTGAGATCGCAGACAGATTGTCATTAAGAACGTCATGTGACATCCTCACACACACACACACACACACACACACGCACAAAAACACACACTCTTCATGTTTGCACTCATGCACACACAATCACAATGACAGCAACACTGGCAGCTACATGCACACAGTAACACACACACACACTTACACACACACACACGTCGCCGAAAATGGATGCGCGCCGCCCTCGCACTGTAACACAGAAGGAGGGGAGGGGGAGAAAGAGAGGAAAAGACAATAATGAAAGATAGAGAGGAGGAGAAGGAGAACAAGAAGGGAGGGCTCACTCTAATAAATCAGGAAGGCACGCGGCTCCGGTTTGTTTGGTGATGGACTCAGGCTGAGCTTTTATGAGTGTGCTGCGATGGCGCGCCACGCCGCATGAATACTAAGGCTTTACTGTAAAGTAGCCATGCTGAACATGGCCACAGCAAAGCCCCTCCAGTTGAGGATCAGAGGCTGAATCAGCTTCATCTGCCAAATATAATACACGTAGGAGAAATATGACTGAGTGTATTTCTGCCAGGTTTCATTACAATGTGATATATAGGCGTTCTGAGAAAAGAAATACTGCCTTAACTTCATCACTCAATACAGAGTGTCCAAAAGGCCTGGGCAATTAAATGAGTATCACAGCTGCTTGGCAGAAGTGGATTTCGAACCTGAGACCCTGCCTCGGCCATTCTGACAATTAGTGTGTGAAAGGAAAACTAATAAATAAATTATGTTGTTACTTATCCCGATGATTCCACATTTGTCGGACCTTTACTTTAAAAATATAGACCATATTCCATATTCTATCTAACATCTAAGACAGCTAACATCTTAAGATAGTTAATGTCTTTCCATAATATGCATTTCATCCCAGCAGTCACTTTCATAGTCGTACATCACCGTTCCCAAATGGTGGATATCCTGATATCCTTCTTTTTACATCAAAATTACCCAGACTTCACTTAATACATAAGATACATACTGTAGTTATACAGAACCTTAGATGTAGCTGTAGTGTAAAACCGGATACATACATGTAGTTCATAGCATTAAAATGTACATAGAGACATCTAAAATAACTCTACTATTAAAAAAACAGACATGCATGCATTGTCAATTGATTTCCAGACTTCGCCACACAGGGAATGTTATACAATACACACAACAGTTTTGCACTAGCAGTACAATAACTATTACTATGCATCATTTTGCATATAAACTGATATTGATTGAATGATTTTGTTCTTGGTGCAATCAGATGTGAACATAATGGAGTTTTACTTCACCCATACTTGGCTTTCGCAGTAGCAAAAGTGGCATCTGACATATTTTCTTGTCTCAGTGTGCAGTAAGGTTCGACCGATATGGGTTTTTGAAAGCCGATACCAATGCTGATAGTTTTGGATTGAAGGTGCCAATAGCCGACATTTTGTTCTTTAGTACTTGCAGTGTATTATGGCATTATACAGTGGTTGTCAATGCATTTGTATACTGACTGAAAAGTCTTCTACGTCCATAATTGGTCAGATTACATGGTTGAAACCCGTTGTATTATTATGGATAATGACTGTTTTTGGTTCCAGTGCCATTGCATTTTACTGTACAATATGGAAGTGAATTTCTCCATACATGGCCATTCTTCTGAGCACTGACACTGCGTATCCATCTTTCACACGTGTATGCAAACACACACTCTTATGCGGTGCTATGGATCATCAAAATGAATGAGATTGCCCTGGCAGAGGTCCAAACCATGTTTTGGGTTTGGCCCATGCTGAGAGACAAGAGAAGAAACAGAGAGAGAGAGGGAGAGAGAGAGTTAGAGAGTGGTATACTTCATCCTGGCTCTCATTAGACAACTCGGGTAACACGTCAAACTATAATTTGTTTCCCTTGCATCCAATAAACAGCTCATTCACTGGTCAATCAGTCACCACAGCGGCTAGCCAGATTAAAACCAGTGGAGGTTGAGAGGAAGAAAAGAAACCAGAGAGAGAGGGAGGAGGGTTGGGTGGAGGAATGGGGAGGAAGAAAGGCTGAGACAAAGAAACAGTGAGGAAAGAATGGAAAATCGGAGAAAACACACAAGGCATGTGGCATGTCCACACACACACACACACACACACACACACAATACAAATATGGCCTCCCTGCTTGGTGATGTTTAAAGGAATACACCACGTTTTTGTCCCTGTGGTCAACTTACCTGTTAAGTGATGAGAATATAGACACCAAAATCCATCCAAATCATTGACTCCAGTGCAACACTTTAGCATACACTGTGATGACTGTATGAATTTTAAATGATATGCGTCTAAGTCTGGCAGTTCTGTGTAGGAGATTAGTAAAATTTACACAAAATATACAAACATAGCACACTGGAACTAGCGGGGACTACTTTCAATAGGAAGCGAAGGTGGTGGGTGATGTGTGACTAGCTAAAAACCATACATGGTTGCTCAACTGAAATACTTCAAGCTGGCTACATCAGTGTTAGCATGTTAGCACTCACTCAACATAGTGTATGCTAAAGTGTTAGCATGGAGCCTACTATCACTGAACATGGTGTATGCTAAAGTGTTAGCATGGAGCCTACTATCACTGAACATGGTGTATGCTAAAGCGTTAGCATGGAGCCTACTATCACTGAACATAGTGTATGCTAAAGCATTAGTATGGAGCCTACTATCACTCAACATAGTGTATGCTTTGTTTTCTCTCTTTATTCCTTTACTCTGCTTTTCCTTTTCTTTTCAGTTTCTTACTTATTTTCTACTTTTCCCCCTGTTTATTGAACAGTATTACTTTACCTATTGATTTGTTTATATTGTTTTGTTCTTTCTAAACTTTTTTGGGTTTCATTACTCTAATTGTAATTATGTATGATTGTTATTAAGGGAGACACTTCCATAAGCCCCTCTGGTTTCTTTGGTCTTCCTTGCACATGCTCTTTATGATGTTGGTATACATTATGGATATTTTGTTTGAATTATTCTTTTGTGCTAAATAAAAATAATATATATATATATGCTAAAGCGTAGCATGGAGCACCAGAGCCAATAATCTATCAGGGATACATGGATGATTTTGGTGTCTATGTTGTCATCACTTAACAGTTAAGTTGACCAGTGACCCAGTCTATAAAACTTGGTGTATTCCTTTAAGAACTTCCTCAACACTAAAAATATAAGAATAGCAAACTGCTTTTGTATTCAGGTGATGAATAAAGTTGCACAATATGTGTGAAAATAAGCCATTTTGAGAGTGAAAGTGAGAATCTGTAATGTGTGTGTGTGTGTGTGTGTGTGTGTGTGTGTGTGTGTGAGAGAGAGAGAGAGAGTGAGTGAAAGTGGCTCTAGGTGATAGCTGAAGGTGACAATTCCTGTCCCGGTGTAAGACGAACGGGCATAGCCCAGTATAGCTGAGTGTGGAGGGTGTGTGTGTGTGTGTGTGTGTGCATAACTGTGTGTGTTTGTGTGCGTGTGTATGTGTGTGTTTGTGTGTGTAGGTTTGTGTGCATAAGTACGCTGTGTTTGTGTGTGTGCATGTGTATATAAGTGTATATTAAGTGTTCGCATGTGTGTTTATGTGTTCCTGTGTATGTGTGTATTTGTGTGTGTGTGTGTGTGTGTGTGTGTGATGGCTGTTGTCCTTGTCAGAACACCTGCTGTCTCCTCCCCTCCTCTCTCTCCTCCTTGCTTTCTTCCGACACTTCATCAATTCAACACACACACACACATACGCACAAAACACACACACTATAGAATCCAACACACGTAGACACACTAGAGACAGTAGAATCCCATACACACTTGCAATCACACACACACGTATCTATGCACATACACACACACACACACACACACACACAGTAGAATTTATAGAATTCAGCACGCACTCACCCACACACACACACACACACACACACACACACACACACACATATACAGTAGATGTATAGAATTCTGTATATGCATAGACGTTAACAATCCATAACATACTATAGAATCCAACACAGAGAGACACTTAAAAATCCCAGACACACACACACACACACACACACACTCTACCCCCCCAACCTCAACCTCCATCTCTTTCTCCCCCCCCTTTTTTCCCTTCATTTCCCGTCAACTCCCTCATTCATCCTCTCCGTCTCTCTCCTTTTTCGCTATTTTTCCACCTCCCATTCCCTCTTTCCACCCTCTCCATCTCTCCCTCTCTCCATCCATCCCTCCATCCTCTCCCTCCCTCTCTCATTACCTTAATTAGATCCAGCAGATGAACATCGTCTAGTCTGCTGGGGAGGAGGCGAGGCCTCGGTGATGCAATAAGGCTCATTTGCATCGCCAAAGTTAATTGCAGGAGCGGAGCAGGTGTATGGCAATAATGATCATCACACATGACACTCACCTGTGACTGGCGGCGTACGTGACACACACACACACACACACACACACACATACACAGCCTGGCACGTGTTCTGCAATGTGCACGTCAGCTTTTATACTCACACGTGCACACATGCACGCAAACACACGTAATTGGAAACACACACACACATGTATGCAACACAGACAAAACACACTGAATTGGGAGAATTAAGCACACATACACACACACACACACTTGCATGCAGTGTAGAATCAGTAGCATTTAATACATACAGACACACACACACACACACACCTGCACGCACTGTAGAATGAGTGGCATTCAACACACAGAGACACTGAAAAAATTGTAGAATTAGAGTTAAACACACACATATACGTATACATGCAAACACACAAACACTTCTTGCCACTACAGTGTATGTGAAGTCATGTATTCCCTATAGTCTCCAAATTGCTCCCAATACCGTCTGTTAGATTTCAATTGCAAAATAGCTACAGACCTTCACATTCCAATGACAGTAAACAAACTCCTCAGTAAAACATGAAGAACACAAAGAACAAAGTCTGGTATGCTGTGTGTGTGTGTGTGTGTGTGTGTGTTAAAATGTGTGAGCACTGATGTAAACATGGTGTTGTTGGATAGGGATCTAAAATGTGAAAAAGAAAGCAACTGTACTTTAAAGTGGTAATCCATGAGTTCCTCGTTTATTTACTTTGTCTCCCTCTTTGGTGCTAAACACTCACTGCTGTGGTGTTTCTGCAACTGCACTTCCCAGAGATCACCTGTCAATCAAAACAGTGTGGGGGCGGAGCTTGGATTTGTTGTTGACGCAGTTTGAGTTTCTCTTTTCTTTTGCCTGTTCAGCCATGGTGGCTATCGCCGCTCATGCTAACTACCCAGTTCTTCTTCTTCTGTTTATTCCAAACAAACCCAGAAACATATAACGCATCACTTCCTGTGCGGCAGAGGATTTTTCCCAGGAAAGAGCTACCAGACACCGGCTGTTCAGAACAGCAAATTTAAAAGCTTTCATGAACTGGATATAGGATGAATCGCTGTTGTGTTATAGCAATTGGCGATAGTGAGTAAAAGGGACATTTACTCGTATGAAAATATCATGGATTATTACTTGAAAGAATGGTGAAGTAAATGATGGTTCTAAAAATCGAGGCACTCTTATTAGACCTCAAATCCCCCCCCCCCCAAAAAAAGCCACAGACTTGTTTCAGCCATCTTCGCCTTCATGTTTGCATGACCTCATCCTCATCCCCCCCCCCCCCTTACAAGAGCGGCTCCATTTCTTCACCACGCCACGCACTCTTTCATATATACTCCTTCTTTCCCCGGCCGTTTTTTTTTCCACACTTAACACATTGGCTCTCACCACTCGGTCATGCTTCCACCGGCTTTACTCGCGACAGCTAATTCAGGCCCGTTCATCTCACTCCCCCGCCGTGTTCCCGCTCCTCTCGCCCGAAGTGAGGCGACGGCTATAAATGACGAGGCTGAATCATAATTTTGAGAGGGAATAAACAAGTCGCAGGCCCCGTAAAAAAAAAAAAAAAAACGAACACTGCCGGGTGCGCGATCGCTCGGCCCGAGGAGAGTTCCGGTTCCGGTTCTGGTTCGCTTGTCGAGGCAGGGATGGGTTTTCCTCGTTCGTTGTCCTGACCTGAATAATTTATAGACCTAGAAGTGAGGATCGCACCTCGGTGTTGCCAGGTTCGAGGGCTCGGCGATGTGGATCACACCTCCGTGTTGCCAGGTTGGGTGGACAGGGTGGTGGTGACGGTGATGATGGTGGTGGTGGTGGTGGTTGCACCTACTCCAACGGTGTAAGATGGATTTCGCGGCGCATATTTAACGCTGCTGGATTCGACACCGTTCCAAGCCATATTTAGAGGGACGCATTGAGGTGTGGCATCGCACACCCTTAAGCTTTATACTTTGACAGGAACAGACGATTTCTACTTCTTGATAAGGGTTTAGATGATGTAGAGTAGAAAGAACAGGACAGCATGCATCTGTAGGTATAGGAACTCCAATTCCAACAATGCCACATGAATCTGGTATGCACTTTAGCTCACTGAGTGCCTCATTCCTCTCATGATTTGCAATGCAACAATGCAAATCAGCTACCACTTCTTTTCTCCATCCAGACTTACTAACCTGACATTTCAATACCCCGGCAACATGGCCTTGATTCAAGTACACTCTATTAATGGTTCGCGGTCTCTAGTGACGGGCGAGATTAGCTGTTCACACACACACACACACACACACACACACACACAAAAAAAACCACATTTCTGAAAAGAATCTGTGGTGTCATCCTCAAAGCAGAAAGGAGCTTAGCCGCAGTGCCGCATACCCACGAAAATGACATTGTTATTGTTTCTCACGAGGTGACACGGAGGAGACGAGAGGCAGAACTGAGCCGTTTCTGCCCATTGGTTTAAGTGTGAGAATCCGAGGATTGTCAAAGTGAAAATGTGATGATCGCGCCAGATGGCGAGTTTTCCATGTCACTTCAAAGAGGCAGGGATGATGCTTTGTAGGCATTCTGCCGACTGCTTCTCTTTTCATCAGCGGGTCAGGGAGGGTCAGGTATGCTCTGTCTGAGCCACTTCATTAGACTCCTATTTAATCACAACGCATAATAGATTGCGGTTTTAATTGTCTCCAACCACACAAATTGCATATTGCATTTCTCGCGAACTTGCGTTTTGCTTCGCGTCGACACTTTGCTTAGGGACAAAAAGAGAAAATCCTGCAATTTATTTTAAAGTCGTTGCACAGCGAAGGAGTTTGTTTTGACTTTTCACTCGGCTCTGTGCGGCGTCTGGTTGGGTAAACAAACGGAGAGGGTGTTCATTTCTTTGAGAATGAAAGATTCACCACACACTATGAGCCAATCTATTTGCTGATCATTACACTAACAGCGGAGTATGGCTGTGTGGGCATTTCTCACAGTTTTCGGTCCTCTGGCTCGTGGATGCCGTCTTAAATGAGCGAGTCGTTCAGCGATGCCAAACACACATATGTATTTTAAGAGAGAAACCACGATTGCACAATTGAGCCACTTCCCTGGCATTATTAGTTTAACAATCCTGTTTCTGGATCTGCCTTCTACCAGGCTTTGAAAATTTGCGGAGCGCACCGTTACATATATGCGAAATATAGACTGTGACATCCGTGACCGTGGGGTATTTATTTTTATTTCTTTCCTGTATGGTACAGAAACAAAAAAAAATGAACATAAAACAGAAAAAAAAAGGAAGGGAGATTGAAAATGAAGTGCATCTTCAGTCTCCTCCTCGCCTTGCGTTGACCCATCAGTCAAACAGAAGAAATAATTTGCCTGAGAAGAACCACACAAACCACAAGTAAACAAGCTCTTCCTCCTTTTAATGCATTATTTATGGAAAACAGGAGGAGGAGGAGGAGGAGAGGGGGGCTGAGTTGTCTGTGCCCAGTATTGTCTGTGATGTCCTTTGTGTATTATTCATGACTGGTGCAGTGTCCCTCTCTGGTTAACATATTTCTACGTACAGGACTCTCTCGTCTCTGCTGGTCATTGGCAGGTTGTTGAGGGTCCAGGAGGGCGAAGTTATCATAATTAGCGCAGCATATCCATATGGAGAAAAAAAATACACTTCATATTTATTTCAGAATACATGTAAGATGACATTTATTTGAAATATATTTAGAAAAATATATTTTGGATGCACTTGAAGATATGGTTAACAGGAGTGCATGGGAAGCAAACGTTCTTCCAGTGTCCAAAATATATTTCTAAAAAGGGTTTGACTGATATGATATGACCATTTTCATGTCAAAAAAGTATTCAGTGTTTCCCCCAGAATTTTACTCTTACAAATACGTCTCATTTGACATCTTTGTACTGTATGAGCTGAAATAAAATGAGTTGGTTTGGATATTTTTGTTTTAATTAAAATGATGTCGTGTTAAAGTTATCTACCTGAAATGAAACAACCTCTGCTGCTTAACTATGAATAGTCACAAAAACCTGACAGGATAATGAGGTTAGAAAGTCATCTGTCAGCTTAAAATGGACTCCTCATCTCTTGTCATCTTGTCATCAAACCTGCTAAAGCATATGGAGGAAACTTTGAGTTAACTAACTGTAACAAGAAATGCTAACATTTATCCATGATAGTAGCTACATTAGCTTAGTTATCATCCATCCAGCTAAATTATGTTTATTGTCTAGCCTGGTTGTTGTCTAGCTAGTTCGCTAGCCTTGCTTGGAATAGCAAAAGAAACATAAATGTAGTGCCTTTTTGAATATAGGAATAGGTATTTTCAGAGTTTCAAGATCAAATAATGACATTTCAAAATGTTTTTTGTAAAACACTCAACATAGTCTGTAAATGCTCAAAATAGTCTATAAACATAGTGTGCAATATCATTTAGCCTAGCGAGCTCTGGTCTTTTTTGCATTACATTGGAAAGATTGTATGTAACAGTGTCTGCTTTTAATAACTTTACCTCTGAGTACGTTTTAAATGAGCTACTGTTTCTTTTACTTAGGTAGATTTTAACATCAGTTATTTTACTTCTACTTAAGCTACATTTCAGCAAAGCAAGACTTGTACTTGAGCAGGATATTCTCATTCCACCCCTGCACCACAGAGCTGAACTGAACTCCATACAAACTTTTTTATGGTCACAAATCCCGCATTACAACCTTTAAATAACGACATTTCAAAACATAACTCGCCCGAAAAACTTTAAACGGACTCAGCCGCTCTCTCGCCTGATTGCCTAATCGATATCGACGTCTTCGCGTCGTACGAGCCGATACGCCGTCACCTTACCCTAGCGGCTCCCCCCCCCCCGCCCCTCCGCCGAACCCGCTCCGATTCAGCCCCCTGTCTAATCCCCTTCCGTAATGCCTGAGTCATTTCGGCGGGAGATGAAGGAAGACGTTATTTTTGGGAGGTGCGTGTCGGTTCGCTTCTGCGGGCTTCGAGGTAAGTCGTGGGGGGGGGCGGCGCGGCGCGATTAGCGGCGTCGGCGGGGCTGAGAGGGGAAACAGCAGTGGCGGGCATTAGTTGTGTTTGCACAGCTGTTAAAGTAATGCTACCTCATTCCTCTGCTCCCGGAGGCAAGGGGCCCGCCAAGCTGCAAGGCTGATAACGCATTGTCCTCCCGGGGCGCTCGTCTCGCTCTCGTCCTCCTCCCCCCGTCACGTATCCAGAATTTTCTCTCTCCCTCTCTTTCTTCGACTGCCTTCTTCCTCCCTCGATCGCTTTTGCTGTCGATCTGATGTTGCCCCTGTCCCCGGCTTTTTAACTCTATCCCCAGCAGTGTTGGGACTAGTTACTGAGGAAAAAAAAACATAACGTATCACTCATTACTCAATATTCATATCAAAAGCAGTTATTTATTACACTATTCGCTATACTTCTTTTCCATTACACCCCCAGAAGTAGCAATTGCACCCCTTCTAACCTTCAAATATTAAGATAAGTCAGTTTCCTCTGTTGTGAAGGATCCAGAAACCAAACTGTGTTGATGTCCAATGTTCTTGTCGTCCTTTTACTAGATGAGATCAAAGTAGTATGAATACTTCCACCCAGAGAAAGTCCACTTCTCTACCATTTCTCATATAAGTTGGCTCACCCACCCCCCAACGCTGATCCCCACTATCACTTCCATCGCTCTTCGCGTGGGTTTTATTTAAAAGGGGAACATCCCTCACATGTTAGCTTTTCAACCGGCTTTCATCCTGATCTCTGTGATAGGGAAGTTGGCTCACTACACCGCCTGACACCGTCTGTTTTAGCTTATCTGGCTCTGTACTGACACGCTAATGAGAGATTGGGACACGGACACCGGGTTCAGAGTGCTCAATGACTCATAGAGAAAAATGGCCCATCACGAGAACCGTTATGGCTCTCACTCCACCTTTGAGCCAGACACGATTAACGGGGTTTCGCTTTTCTCATTAAACGAATAACATCACTGCGTTGCCATATTCAGAGGTACAGTAAAAACCCGTATTTCCCAAAGCTGCCGAAATAAATGGCCTCCGCTGTAAAATTCTCGTCCATTCCAGCTCGTACTGTAACCAAGAGGGTGACATAGCCGGCGAGAGATGATTGAGATGAGCGGGACGAAAAGAGAGAGAGAGAGAAAGAGAGAGAGAGAGAGGGGTGAGGTGGGGGGGGTAGGAACGCTAGGAACAGATCGGGGTGCTAATGCTAATTTCCTCGCGCTCGTCCCCGTTGATGGGGGGGATAAACAGGAAGCGTTGTGGCAAATTCCGCCTGAAGAGTGTGATTGCTGACAGGCCTGACCCCTGCGCTCCCGCCATGTTTCCCCATAACTCACAATTAACGCCGACATTAGAGCCGTCCCCGAGAGGCCCGTCCGGCTTTATTTCCCTCCCCGCCAGAAACCCGGGCGGCGGCGGCAGCGGCGGGCGGGCGGCGGCGAGGCCCCTGGACCCGAGCCCAGTTCCGTGATTTAGCCGAAGAGAGAGAGAACGATAGCGAGAGAGGAACGGAGGGAGGTGGTGGCGGGTGGTTCTAGAGGAGGAGGAGGAGGAGGAGGAGGAGGAGATGAGGGGGTAGAAGGGTACCCAGAGCACACTTTGGGGGTTTAGGGCTGTTATGGATATGGCTGCGGTAATTACTCAGCGCTTGTTATTGCCCACGCTGCCACACCTGCGCCCGCCAAAATGCCGGTACAGCGCCGGCGGGCGTCCGAGAACGTCTGAAGAGCCCGCATCAGAGCCCGAGTGTAGCTGGGAGAGGTGAACATGAGCAGCATCGAAGAAAACAACATCGCATCTTTTTAATTAGCAGTCTGAAATCACACGAGTCGTAGCGGTCGATGGCTTTTTTTTTTTTTTTTTGCTTTTTTTTTTACGCCGCCGTGTTATTTTGGACAGGCGAGCCGTCGGGCAGCAGCGTCGGCGGGGTCCTTTTATTTGGGGAAAATAAACGAGCACCTGTTCTTCGACGTGTCAAACTCAATCTCACGGCTCGTTAGCGGGGCCCCTGCCCAATAACCCAGCTTTAGCGCCGCTTTGGCTCCTAATTCCCATCTCTGGGCTGTCACACGGTGTCATCGCCACAGTCATTCATGTTTTTATTCATTTCACATTTCATCATTTATTTATCGGCGAGCCAGACTGGCACAGCAAGACTAGGACCTGGGACGGGGGGGGGGGGGGGGGGGGTGTATCGAGAGGCTGAGAGGAGACAACATCATTTCTCGGGAAAACACGCTGACCACTGACAGTGAAGGCAGCACCGGCTGAAGAGATACAGTGAAAAATATCAGCGTAAAATGTAATTCACGTGATTTCTGAATTGAATAAATAGCCTCCCATTACTAGATCATTTTAAGAACATTGAAAAACAAACATTGTTGGTGCCAAGGTGAATGTTGGATACAGTCTCACTTCTAACAGTGTTTCAAGTGTTGATGTCATTCAACTTTTTTTGGCCCTTATGATCCTTGTGTTTATGTCTCAGAGGCAAAGATGCATTTTTGTTCAAAATTTTAACAATAATAACTGTCTTTATAGTCTGTAAAAAATAAAGGATTTACTCTAGATTTAGGAGTGACTAGAAGTCCCCTGACCATTGATCTAAGACAGTGGTTCTAAATGTGGGTTCCGGGGACCACCAGGGGTCCTTGAGGGCATTCCAGGGGGTCCCCAGCAAATTGATGAATTGTTAAACTTCATTATTTTGTCATTTTAGAATGACTATTTTGGTCATAGTTTCACTGTTATCTCTCTACCTACAGTACAGATAGTCATGGAATTCTATACAAAATCATATCTGACAATAAAAAACATTCTCAGATTTGGGTTCGAGAGACAAAATCTCATCAAATGGGGGTCTGTGGCCCTAATGTGGACTAAATTAGGGGTCCTTGATATGAATCACTGATCTAAGGTTATGATCAGACTCATGAGGGTTTAAGAAATCAGAGTTGTAACTGGGGTCAAACCTATCCATGTCTTTGAAGTGATCAGCAAAAACTTCAATTCTGACCTAACCAGTAACCAGCAATGTGATGCCAGAATTCATTTCTTTTGTTTGCACCAGTTAAAATCCTGGCTTGTCAAACCCAACCAAAAGTGCTTGGCTGTCCAATTTCCACATCTGTCTGATGCTGGTTCAGTGTATATGGCTTTTCTAATCTTTTATTAGGCGCTCAGTCTATGTGTTCATTTGTTCGTTGTTCATTCATTCGTGTGTAAAGTGTTTTTGCAATGCGCAGATCCCTAAAGCCCTGCATAAGGGAAATCCAGTGTGCGCTCGTACACCAGGCGGTACGGTAGAAGTCACACAAGCATCAACCTAACCGGAGGCTGGAGTGCTGTACATCCACAGACCCGGAAGTAGATTAATGATTGATGAATTGAATATTTTGTTCAGCCATTCCTCTTAGTTCAACAAGCATTTTGGTGTTAACAGGTGGCGTTTTAAAAAGTCAATGTAGTTTCACTCTCTTCGATCATGCATAAGATGGGATATGAAACCATACAATAGGATATATTTTACATAAAGCTTAGTAAGAGATAGGTACAAGGTACTCGACACACAGTGCAAAAAAACAATCCACCCTGCACACAATAATGATTCATAACATGCAACGGGTTCCCATGGTTTCCTATAGGCCGGCGCAGGCGTATGCTTGTATTGTGTACAATAAGTGTGTACTCAAGTGTCCTTCGTGGCCTGTACCTGTGTGTGGCTGGTTTATCCTGGATCTCTGAGTGTTGGATGGGAAGCAGATGCCCTTTACTCCCCACACCTCCCCCCCCCCCCCACCCCCCTGCTCTTCCCCCTTCCCCTTCCCCTTTCCTCCCCAATCTCCCACCCCGGTAACAGAGCTGTCACCCTGCTCTTAACCAGATCTGAAGGCATTAACACCCTGGCCCCCGCGCGCTCTCTCCCGCGGGACCCAGCCCATGGGCGACAGCAGCGGTGCCCTCCAACCGCCGCCGCCGCCCCACCCCACCGCCCACCCCCCCCCCCCCCCAAGCCGGCGCTGGCACAACGCGGATCGGCGCGGCGGGGGCCCCCGCGCGGCGCAGGCTGGCACGCGTTGGCAGCCGTGCCCAAAGTCACTCGGCGGGGCCTTGGCGGCGAGCCAGTCAGTTGAGCCGAGGCCAACGCCGAGGAAAAAAAAAAAAGACAGTCAAGAGAGGCGGGGAGGGAACGAGGGATGGGGCGGAGAGAGAGAGAGAGAGAGGGAAGTAGAGGAGCGTTTCCCCTCTCATTTACCCGTCCAACTGTTTTCTCCCTCTTCTTCTAATTGACAGAATAAATGCACCTGCCATTGCGGGGCGTCACAGAGATGAGTTTCGGCGCCCGTGGAGAGGCCAGAGAGGGGAGAGGCTGGGTATGGGAGCAGCACCCAAGGGTCAGCCTTTCCAGCGCATCCCACTTTTCTTTGTCTTTCTGTGCAAGGACCCCTTCCCAACTCCTACACAGAAATACAAGGCAGAGGCGTCAATAAGACAGACATCATACGGTCGTACAAACCTCTGTGATGAACATCCACTTCTGTATTTACTGTATTTCGAAGTTTAGAAATGTATTCCGTTAATTGAAGTCATTGAAAAACAACCGAGTTGACAAGCTGACACTTGGTAAACTCCCAATGATAATCTCTCATATCAGACGGTTTTGCACTGTGCGAGTGGATTGATTTACATTGAGAAGCGGCCTTCACTGTGAGGCGGACTGACCCCCCCTCCTCCTTGTTTTCTGCTCCTAAGAAGTGAACTGGTCCCACCGTGGGTGTGAGCACCTAAATGATGGGAGGGTAGCAGAAGGATGTGCCACATGTTTTTTTTGGGGGGTTTTTTCAAACTGCTGGAACTTCTACAGGGCTGAACAAAGTGTGGGCTTTCAAGAAGACACGAGGAAGAGAAGGTTCGACCGGAGTTCAAGTCTTTCCTACCTAACTTTAAAGCTTTAACGTCGTGTACACCTGTTCTGAGTAATTTGCCAATGTGTGTGTGTGTGTGTGTGTGTGTGTGTGTGTGTGTGCGTGCACGCGGCGCCTCTGTTTGCAGAGCGACTTCTTACTCCTGGACACCTTCAGCTTCTTCCTCCCACATTATTTTACTTTCTGAAACAATGAGATTTCAGTTGCAGCCTGGGAGGGAATTTTGGGGGGAAGTTGAGAGCAAAGAGAAAGAAAAAGGGGGGTGGGAGGGGGGGGGGAGGGGGGATGTGTGAATGTGTGTATGCAGATGTGTGTATGCATGTGTGCTTATGTGTACGCTTGAGTGCATGCAGTTGTGTGTATGTGTGTGTGTGTTTGTGGTGTATCAGGGAGAGAGGGGAGGGGGTGGACTGGACAGATTCCGACGCATAATTTAAATTTAATTGGACCGGGCCTGACTGGCTAGGGTCAAAACGAAGAGAAAATCAGTCACATTAATCAAGATAAAATTATCAGCTGATTAATCAGTGTTCTAATTATGGTGCCGGCGCTTCTCTTCTTTGTTCTGTTTTAATTACTCTACTTCATTGTCTTTTCCATATGGCCAGCATGTCCCCCTCATAATGCCCAGTGAGCACACAGACGTGCACATAGACTGTGACACACACACACACACACACACACACACACCCACCATCACTAACAGCAAAAATAATTAGTGCATGGTCAAATATCTGAATCCTCTCATTGTTTTTTTTCTTTTTTAAAGGGCTCGCCTTAAATCCTGAGTTCCTCTTCTCCCACATCTCTGCTCTCGTCCCACACATTTCTTTTTTTTGCATTCTGCCATTGTCTCTCTCATGCTGATAAAAAAAAAACATATTTCAGGTAACCTGTAACTAGCTCGTAATGTTCAGTTTCTGTTACACATTAAAGTCTAAAAGTCCTAAAACCTTCTTTGTCTTTAAAGTGAAATAATCTGCCAATGGGATGAAATGATTTCACCAATTAAGCATCAGAGTCAAGCGTCATGATCTTGATACTAGTTCACTGAGCCGCCTTACATCAAAATATTGTCACTTATTGTCTCCAGAAACTTCTCAAAATACGTGAAACTGCATTATCTCACCACACTGACATATTGTTGTACTTGTTTTAAGAAAAAATAAGCTTTCAAGACTGAATGAGGCTAAATGACTTGTGAAGATGGATCATTTTTGCAGTGTAGCCTGCTGGTTTTGCGGAGCAAGGTTTGCTTCATTACCTTTATGACATGAAGTAATGTCATGGAAGTATTTTTAGTCCGTGCCATAACATTGACAGAGAACCTCTACAGAACACCAAAAGATACTTTGTAAGTGAATTTCATGTGCTGTATCTGAAAAACGTCCCTGCTGTAAGCAAAGGTCTTCAGAAACCCAACAACTTCAATACTATCCAAAACAAGTTATACTTTAACAGCAGCAGGTGTGTTGCAAGACTTGGTGTCATCTCATTTTGTAATTAAACTCTTTAAATGACTAGACTAAAGCTAATCAGACTGTCTTTGTTTTAAATAGTCAGTTAGTAGTAGTTACGTATTAACATTAGTTGCTTTGCTAAGTTAGCTTGCTGGCAAATTAGCTGGCTAACAAAGCCAAAAAGCAACTTGCGAGACTCGTCTGGCTAGTGGGGCTGCAGCTTCTAAAGCTACAACTCAGAGTGCTTTGAAGTAACATTAGGGCTTAGGGCTAAAGGAGCGAGGGCAAAAATGGATGAGGCTAATGGAGCTAGCTAACTGTCCAATTCTAGACACACTCTCTAAAGTTAGTGTGTCTAAGTCCAGTCAGCGTTTGACCAAAAATTCACAATCACACCAAAAGACCATAAACCATGTCAGGGTTAATGGGTCTAGAGCTTAAGGGACTAGCGCAAAGGGGACCAAGGTTTACAAGGATAGTGCTAATGGGCTAGGGTTAAAGAAGCTATAGCGCTAGACAGTTTACAAGACAAGATGTAGCAGTAACCTAAATTTTTAAACAAATCTACCTCATCAGACCAGTCACATCAACTGTATAGACCCATATCTTGTATCTTTTTCAGATGTTTGCCTCTTTCTAGCCCAGTTATTATCCATTATTAGCATTACCCGCCCATTCTCCAGTGGACCTCCAAGATGGCACCAGCTGTGGTTGCTAGGAGGTTTCGGATGCACCTGCAAAACTTCAATACTATTTCCTAACGAATTATGCCATCACACCGGCAAGTGTAAGAGTAAGTGTCACATTTTTCAAGCGGTCCTTATCTCATTTTGGCACAAAACTCTTCCAATTTACGTGTAGCTGTTAGCTTGTGATGCTGTTGCTGCCGCGGCGCCAGTGCTATCTTGTGCTAAACGCTAACTGCTAACTATCAGTGTGGACGGGGATGTAATAAGTGTGTGAATAAAACATGTTCTGTTGCCACAGGGGCTCCACATTAGGCAGGGCAAAGTGGTGATTAGCCAACCCATCAGACTCTGCACTGTAATTCCCATCTCTACTTCCTCTAACCCCCCCATCTTTCCTGTCTTACTCACTCATATCTTTTTTATTTTTTTTATTCTCCACCCCCTTTCCTCCCTCTTGCTCTTTTTTCAGTCCTGCCTTCTTTTTCTGTTATTATTCCTCTTTATCATCCCTCTCTTATAGCAGTTGTCCATTGAGTTACGAATCAGGATTTTCCCCATGCTGTCCCAGACAATGGTTAGATAAGTGGTATTGTTGTTCAATATGATGCTGTATTGGATGATAATATTGATAATCCCTAACAAAAATCTCTATAATATTCCTATAATATTCCATGGGGACTTATTGTGTGTCTATGGAACTCAATAGTGAATTTAGGGTATTTTTAAACTGGTAACACTATATCACTGTAGTATTTTGATAATATTCCTATTGGGACTTATAGTTTTGCTGTGATATTTGCATAGTATCCCTCTGCAATTTATATACATATATATATACTATACTATATATAGACTATATATATATATATATATATATATATATAGTCATTTTTTGTAAGGGATATTTACCTCCAGTTCTTTCTGAAAATTATTTTGTGGTATTTCTGCTTTACTAGAGTGGACAGGACAAGTAATATGGGGGACAGTTATGACCTGATATGAACCAATGACAATATGAATACTGTACATTTCCCTGGCCTCAGCCCTGTGGTCCCCAACTGGTGTCCTGGGACCAACAGGGGTCCTTGAACGGGTTCCAGTGGGTTTTCCAGCAAAATGGGGAATCGTTTAATTTCACTTTTATTTCCCTCTCTAGTAGTTAGCACAATGAGAGAATGTGTGTGATTTCATTGTCTCCAATGTTAACTCACCATCTACAGTATAACCAGTTGTGTAATTCTGTGTGAAGGCATACCTAACAACAAAAAGCTTATCAGATGCTCTCAGATGACCCTAAGGACAAAATCCTATCCAATCAGGGTCCATCTTCTACAGCATTTCTATGTGAGGTCTTTTGACATGAAAAACTTTAAAATTGAGTTAAAACCCAAAATCAGCAGTGAAAAAGACATGATTCCAGTTTAAGTTATTAAAGGTAAAACTGGTTTCCCCGTACAGTTCTCTCCATTGTAGTGAGGCAGCAGCTCACTATGGCGGTTCAAAGCTCATCAATGTTTTACAGCCTGTGTCCAAACAAGGTCCTCAATCAGCCTGGCATTGTCTGCGCACACACACACACACACACACACACAGTAGAATGCAACACACATACACAGTAGGATCGAACACACACACACACACTGTAGAATTGATAATCGGTAGAATTCGACACATCCAACTACTCATGCACACATTCACAAACACATGCACAAATTGTAGAATCCAATATACACCCCCCCCACACACACACACACACACACACACACACACACACACACACACACAGGATCTAATGCACATGTATACTCTGTATAAATGGTAGAATTCATCACACACAAACAAACACATACTGTGGAACCAGCAGAATTAAACACACACACACACACACACACTAGAATAAGCAGAATTCAACTCACATACACGCACATAGACACACCCAGTAGAATCCAATACTCACAAACACACACACACTCACACACACACACACACACACAGCTCTGGTTGTGTTTTATTGAGATGTCAGTGTGCTGGGGTTGAATCAGACCACTCACGCCAGCGCCGGCGACCAAACCTCTCTGAATATGTAATTAGCTGGAGCCGTACAAGTGTCTCATGAATATTCATGGTCTTTTTAATTAGGCGGCTCTCTTCACAGCTAGCCGCCGCAAAAAGTTACCTCCTCATCACACTGTGGGTGTGTGTGTGTGTGTGTTTGTGTGTGTGTGTGTGTGTGTGTGTGTGTGTGTGTCTTCTCGAGTCTTGTATGTGGGGGAAGGGGTTGGTAAAGAGAGGGAAAAAAGACAGGGAGAAAGAAATGTGACAGCAAGAGACAGAGAAGAAAGGTGGGAGGATTGTAACCATCTATCTATCTGTCTATCTATCTATCTATCTATCTATCTATCTATCTATCTATCTATCTGTCTATCTATCTATCTATCTGTCTATCTATCTATCTATCTATCTATCTATCTATCTATCTATCTATCTATCATAACAGTAGTTAAAATACTCAAAATTTTAAAATAGCCCAAATTTGTAACTTTCCTTACATAACTAGAGGTTAAATAAGGAATATAATATCTATTTTTAAGATGATGGTTGCCTCTTTGTTAAAGTGGCTGCTTAAGTATTAAATACCAGCTACAATCTTCAATGTAGCAGCATTTTGCAGGTGTCTAGTGGTAATTTCCTATGATAGTGGCCAAGCTGCCATCACATTAAGCGTCCAGTTGACTGATCTCTTTATATGTGTCACCTGCGGAGAGGTGCTATTAGATATGAGCAGCATTCAATCTCATAAGTGAGCCACGCTGGTAGCACTTTGGCAGGAATGATATCAGCATAGCGTTAGGGAAAAGTGACTTTTTATAGGAGGAGTCGGCGGAGGTATTAAAGCGCGTTGAATGACGTTTTTTGCCCGCAAAGTAGCGTCGGCTCGTTCAGAACGCGCTGTCGTCCATAGATCAAACGCGAGCGAGTGGATTTACTACCGCGCTGAAATGATTCGAATGTTTCTCTCCCGCGTGGCTCCGGCTTTTTGTCGATGTCGAGTCATCTCTTCGAGCCTTTTTGGGGAGATTTTGATCGTTCATTTTTTTGCCTGTTACTTTGTAGATTCGAAGATGCCTTATGCGGCGGGGAGTCGTTTACGATGCGGCTCGGCTGAATTACTGGAGAAAGATGTTAATTGTTTATTGATCGTAATAAGTAAATTACGATTTGATTGCTTCTTCATAGGGCTCCTTTTCATTTCATTATACTGTGTACAATGCAATGAAATAGTGAGAGTATCGTTTTAATGTGTTGGTCTAGTTGGTTTAGGTACTGAGACAGAGCTGAGGTTTAATTTTTGATTTGAATATTGACAAATCACTTTCATCCAATGTGAGATTATCTCATTCTTTTGCTTTATCACACATTCCACCTGCACTAGGTAAAGTCCCTCCTGCTCTCTCTCTCTCTCTCTCTCTCACACACACACACACACACACACAAACACATATCCTCTCTCTCTTTCTCTCTCGCTTTCTCTCTCTGTCCCTTATTCCCTTATACCTAGGTAAATTCACACAATTAAAACTCTCTGTCAACAGTTAAGGCCCAATGGTTTAGCCCAGGTGCAGGACAGGAGCGCTCTCTACTGGCCACCAGATGTTATTACAGCCAGATTTCTGACCCCAAGCAAACGGGAAAGAGAGCCGGCTCAGAGAGGAGAGAAAATGAGAATCAGGGGGGTCGACTCACTGAAAGCCTACATGGCAAAGTCCCTGCGTCTGACAGCTTTTGCCACCAAAACATCCAAACCTATGCAATGGATGTGGAGCAATGACTGATGGCTGATATTATTTGGTCAGTATGATAAATTATTAGTCGTAGGTCACCAAACTATCACCTTAGAGGGAACATTGGTCCTGAATGCTCCCTGATTTGATTCATTTTATGTAGATACGGCTTCAAAGTAGATTTCTGGAGATTGCTGCTTGACCTCTGCTCGCCATTATAATGACAGAAACTACAAGGTCAAATATGGAGTCAACTAGGCAAGTGCCAAACCTTACTATACCAAACTGACACACGATTACAAAGGGAAAGCATGTGCGAGAGAGGGAGAAGTGACATAAACAGAGCTCAACTGGAAATGAAATCCAGATGGAGATAGAAAAGAAAAAGAAAGAAAGAAATTGAGTAGTATTGTAATTGAGTAGCCTTTTGTGTACTTGTATGCTACTTCTGTGGAATTGTAGTTGTATTGATCTTTATTTTCTCTACATTTAAATCATTACAGAGTACACATTTTGTTGGTTCTCCCTAAGCATTGTATCAGAAAACAATCTAATCATAAATTGTGTATAACCTGTATTAGCATGTGGAGGAAACATTAAGCTAAGTGTAACATTAAATGCTCAAATATATCCATGATAGTAGCGTAGTTAGTTCAGCTACAGTGTTTTTGGTTTGGTTTGTGTTAGCCTGGTTGTTTAGCTAGTGCGCTAGCCTTGCTAGCTAGCTGGATAGCTGATAGCAAAAAAACATCAATGTAGTAACGTTATTAAGTTACGTAGATTTTTTTTTATCACAAATCATAGAATGACATGAATTTCAAAATCTTATCTTTAGAGTCCTCAAAGTCTAAACACATTGTGCAATATCATTAGCTGCATTGTACTTTTACTCAAGTAGAACACACCAGTAACTTTACTTCTGCTTAAGTAAATTTTCTGTGAAGTAACATTACCCACACACACACACACACACACATCTTTCTGCTGTCTAATCATCCGGCCTCATTAGGACCTGGCTCCTCCATTAGGGGCCCCCGGCTTGGCACAAAATGGCCGCCCTCGGGCCCTCCCGCTGCCTGGCGAGGAGCCGTGCAACTGTGAAACGGCGGTGTGATGTCTCCACCGCCCCGGCAGATCTATCCATCACCTTGCCGTTTATCACACTCGTCCGCTGGCAGGCCTATCCATCAGAGCCTAAAGTGTCAGGGCCTGCTGGAAAACTCACCGGCTCCTCTGGTAAATAAAGAAGAAACGCAGCAGGGTCGCAGAGTAGGAGGGAGAGAGGGACGGAGGGAGGGGAGAGAGGGATGGAGAAGAGGTAGAGGAGGAAAGGAAGAGAGAAGAGGCGGTGGGAGGGAGAGAAAGAGAAGAGGGAGGGGAGGGATAAAAAGAGAGGGCGAGGTGGAGGGAAGGGAGAAAGAGTGAGGGGAAAAAGAGGACAGAAGTAAAAGAGACAAGTAGGTGGGAAAGGGAGATAGGAGGGTGAGAGAGAAGGAGGGAAAGAGAAGAAAAGAGGGAGAAGAGGAAAGAAAAGGAAGGGTAGAAGATGGAGGGAATTGAGAGAGAGGGAGAGAGAGAAAATAAATAGGGGGAGAAAGAAGAGGGAAGGGGGAGAGTGAGGAAGGATAGAGGGAGGAAGGAAGAGAGATAGAGGGAGAAAGGAGTGGGAGAAAGAGGGTGATGGGGAGGAAGAGAGAGAGGGTCAGAAAGGCTGAGAAAGAGGGAGAGGAAGAGGGTGACAAGAGGGAAGGAAGGAGACAGAAAGGGAAGGAGAGGAAGAAAAAGAGACGGAGGAGAGAGAGAAGAGGGGGTGAGAGAGAGGGTGAGAAAGGGGTGGAAGAGAAGGAATGACGGACAGAGAGAGAGAGAAGAGAGGAAGACAAAATGACAGGAAGAAAGAAGGGAAGGAAGGGAGAGAGAGAGAAGAAAGGGAAGGGGAGAGATATGTTTTACGTTTTCATCCCTCATTCACTCCCATTCATTTTCTATGCTCCACAAAGATGTTTGTTTGAAAATATTTACATTGAAAAACAACTAAAACAGCAAAAAAACCCAGGA
This sequence comes from Centroberyx affinis, assembly GCF_046629955.1. Taxonomy (NCBI): domain Eukaryota; kingdom Metazoa; phylum Chordata; class Actinopteri; order Beryciformes; family Berycidae; genus Centroberyx; species Centroberyx affinis. Next base: position 6,251 of record NW_027284721.1, on the reverse strand, counting down.
AAAACAGCAAATATCTTGTGATAAAACTTTTTTTAATCTATACATAAATGAATCAGCTAGTGTAAAACCTCATTCCCCAGGACTAGGAAGTAAAAAATGTTGCTGTTCGCTGATGACCTCGTCCTTCTGTTCAGGGTTGACGACAAAGCCCTACAGTACATTGTGACAATATATTCAGACGTGACCTCAGTTTATGATATTTCAAAAGAAATCCAGATCCCAGGACAAAAGCATCAGTTCGCTCATGGAGGTCAAATCCTAAAACACAGTAAATACCTAGTAGTAGTAGTAGTAGTACCTTGGTGCAGGGATCTGCTCGTCTGGGGGTTTTGGACCAATTGTGTGGAAAAACTGGGAGGGCTTACACACAGTATTATCCCCACTTTTGCTATACAAGAGTGAAGTGTGGGCATGCCTGTGTTACCGACCGGGCATGCAGGTCACATGCCCCGGGGCCCCAGACCACCAGGGGCCCCAAAATATTCAGAGTCCCTAGGTACAGACATAGTCTTTTCAATAAATTTCAACATTTAACAATTTGGTCCTGCATTCCTGCCACCCACCTTGCCTTCTTAAAGCCACAACCTGCAATCTAAATGTAAACAAAGGGAAGCCCCACCACCTAAAACTAAAGCATACCTTGTTGTTGGACAAATGTTATCACTCTCAAATTGAATGACTGAGCTCTAGATAGAAGGAATGGCAGTTTGTAATGGCTAAAAATGAGTTTCAGATGACTTTGAACCTGTAAAAGGTTTATCTTTGTATTGTTTGCGAGCAGGCTAGTATCTTGAGTTACGGTGTGTGGGTGCATACTGAGAGGAGATGGGGGGGGGGGGGGGGGGGCAATAGGACATGTGTGCCCAGGGGCCCTGTGGTTGGTTAATCCGGCCCTGAGTGTGGGGCCCAATAATGTATCCGACTTTCAACAACTGGGACAAAAGCCCAATAGAGAAATTCCAATTGGAACTTTTCGAAAAAGAAGAAGATCCCACAGAAATACTGGGACTCTTCCCCCCCTCCATATACAGATTAAGAAGAGAGTTTATAAATTCTGACAACATTTAAGCCAATGAGCAGTCATTGAAATATCAAGCTTCACTCTGCAACCAGCGCTCCCTACAGTCTGCTTCCCCGAGCCGACTGGTATCAGACCTCCGCGTTGACCTCTGCTACACGGGTAATTGGAAAAAACGGAAATTAAAATCCGGAACAAACTTCTGTGCAAACACACTCAAAACACTTAACAGA
>NW_027284721.1:0-2500 GCF_046629955.1 Centroberyx affinis | reverse complement strand
CGACGGACGCCGGCGTCCCTCGGAAATGTCAAGCTGAATGTCGGGGCGGGACCCGGGGCCGGTGGGGGTCAGTGCTGCAGCCTCGCACCGCCGTTAATGCTGGGGCTAAAAAAAGCCACCGCACTGAGACGGTTGTGTGTGTGTTTTTTTTCCAGTGATAATTTCATGATAATTCACGAGGAATTATCCCAATTAGAGGATGTCATTCGGCCAGTGGATTCAGACTAGAAAGGCCAGTGGATGAGTTCTAAGAAAAGACCAAAAAGCCAGCAATCAAAGGGAATTGGGAGTTGAATAACACTGGTTTGTGCATGCAGTGGGTGAAGGAAAAGTCATGGGTATGTCAATTTTAAAATTCAAAACAGACAATTGACCACCCTTGGTCTTTCCAGCTGTAAGCACAGGTTTTACTCTCACCAGTAAATAAAATGCAGTAAAATGCAGACAGTACTACAGTTCAATACAACAATAAAAAATCTTCCCATATTACGTCCCTGGGACAAAATCTTACAATGTAGGGGTCTGTGGTTTAATGTTTGCCTATTTGGGGGTCTGAGACATGAAAAGGTTTAAAGGTTTAAGTTTACAAAAAAAACATTTCACCAGTCCTGGATCCAGATTTTCTCATTTGCGGGACAATTTGTGTCCCATAGTGTCAGTATGAAGTTTCCAGATGTTAAAGAGTTCTGAAAACTAATGATGTTAGTCGGTGTCATACTGTATGAAGCATTGACTCCAGCATGACTTCTAGGCTTGATGTGTTTATTGAAGCCTTTTGGGCAGTCATGAGTCATTTATCTGACTCACTATTTGCCTAGATAAGCCTTTATAGGCCCACATTCCTGCTCCATGTGTGTTGGCTTACATGTATGAAGCTTGTGAAACTGTGACACAGTTGCTTTTCTTTATCCCAAAGAAATACTAACACTTTTTACTTCTTAAGAAAGCATGACACCTATAGTGCAACCTGGCTGTACTCTTTCTTTCAAAGGGTTAAGATGATCTGACCACCTATAGTAATTCTATAATACATTACCCTATAGGAATATTATAGGAATATTAAAGTGATGCCATAGGAGATTAAAAAAAAACCCATAAAATGTGATAAACTCACTATTAAGTCCCTATAGGAAAGCATATTATAGGAATATTACAGTGATACCATAGAATATAAAACACACCATAAAGTACGATAAGGTCACTATAAACTAGCTACTGAGTACCACACACACACTATAAGTCACTATAGGAATATTATAGGAATATTATAGTGATACCATAGGAGATAAAGTATGAGATTATAGTGATTTTGCCTTGTAACCAAAAAACAGCAAACAACAGAAATAGAAAAAAAACCCACTATAAAAATCCTTGTATTTTTCCTTATTCTCTAACCCATCCTCCTTCCCTCTGCTCTTCCAAGAATTGAGAGAGAACAGCTGCTGAAGGTCATCTCCAAGGTCTCCTCCCTTCACTCCTCTTTTTCTTTTTTTTCTTTGTTAAATTCCCTTCCCTTTCTCCCCCCCCCCCCCCCCCCCCCTGCCCCCGGTAAAAACTTTCCTCCTGAATAAAGGGGAAAGAAAGAGAGAAGGAAAGAGAGAGAGAAAGGCAACGAAAGTCCTGAGTAAGCGTCGCCTGCTGAGGGAAGTTTTCCCCCGCCATCAATCCTCCGTCGGTGTCTGGCTCCCTCGCCTCGTTAGCTAATTGAATAAATGAAAGATTGCTCTCTGCTCCTTGGGCATTGTGCGTCCCCTCGGCTTCTCGTTTTTTCCTCGTGCTCCTGCTTCTTGCGTTTTTTTTTATTTTCCTCTCCTCCCCTGCCTGTTTTCATGTCGAATTCACATAAAAATAACATTATAGTAATGACACTGGAGGTAATGTGTGTCCAAGCTGATGTATGTGTGTGTGTGTGTGTGTGTGAGAGAGAGAGAGAGAGAGAGAGAGAGAGAGAGAGAGAGAGAGAGAGAGAGTCAGGTCCTGAAGAGATGGGGCGTTCAAATGACACCTCCAGATGTGCTGATGAAGAGGAGAGGAGAGTAAAGGGGAGGAAAAGAAAGTAGGGAAGAAAGGGCAGGAAAGAAAAGAGGAGAAAAGAGAGGAGAAGAAGAGAGAGAGAAATAAAGGAGAAAGGAAGAGAGAAGAAACGAGAGGAGAAAAGAGGAGAGGAAAGGAGAAGAGAGGAGAAGAACGGGCGGGAGGGAGAGAAAATGGAGGAGAAAAGAATGGGGAAAGAAGAGACGAGAGGAGAAGGTAGCGAAGAAAAGAGGACAAGTGGGGAGAAAAGAGGAGAAGAGGGGGGTGAGAGGAGAGGAGAAGGAAGGAAAGGAGAGAAAATGAAAGGAGAGGAGGAGAGAGGGAGTTAATTCAAGCCCTGAGGGATCATTATTGAAAGAATCATGATGGCTTCACTAAATGTTGCTGAGAATCTATGTTGTTTTTAAGTGAGTGAGTGTGTGTGTGTGTGTGTGTGTGTGTTTGCCTGTGTGTGTGTGTGTGTGTG
>NW_027284720.1:7500-14400 GCF_046629955.1 Centroberyx affinis | reverse complement strand
CATATTGGAACGAAGCTCTCCAGTTGCAGCTTACAGTAAAGTGTGTGTGGTATAAACTGTAGTGTGTTTGTGTGTGTGTGTGTGTGTGTGTGTGTGTGTGTGTGTGTGTGTGTGTGTGTGAGTGAAGTCTCTGGCTGGTACACACCTGCTGCTGCTGCAGGCTGACACACTGACAGACTGTACAGTGTGTCCAATACCAACTAAAGTCTAAACTGAGAGAGAGAGGGAGGGAGAGGAGAGAGAGAGAGAGAGAGAGAGAGAGGGAGAGAGAGAGAGAGAGAGAGAGAGAGGAGAGAGAGAGAGAGAGAGAGAGAGAGAGGGGAGTTGGGGGAAAATTTAACAAGCCTTCCCCTCTGCGGGTTGAGACAGGTTAACTGACATTCCAATCTCTCTCTTTCTCTCTCTCTTTTATTCCGTGGAAGGGGTGGGGGTGGGATGGGGGGCTGGGGGTGGGGGGGTGCTTGGGGTCTTCAACACACTCTTTCTGCACCCTGTCACTGACATGCATACGTGACACACACACACACACACACACACACACACACAGTCGTAAACCCACGGCCTGAGCCCACCTACATTCCTTCAAGACAACGCTGCTACCTGGAAACTAGAGACCCCCCCCCCTCTCCTCTCTCTCTCTCTCTCCTCCACCCCCTTCACGTAAGTTGTCTTCTCATTTTTTACACCACCCAGAAAACATTACGACATAGAATAGATGATGTTGTCTGACATCTGCAGTCGTCTAGAGCTGCTGCCTGGACCTAAATATCTTGAATTTATGAATATGAGGCATAAGAGCAGAATGTCACTAATTGCTTCTGGGTCTTTGTTGCCGTCCATGCTAACTATACACCAAGGCAAGTTTATTTATACAGCACATTTCAGCTACAAGGCAATTCAAAGTGCTTTACATAAAACATTAAAAGCATCGAGACAAAGTGAAAAAGATAAAATTCATATAAAAGAACAAGCAAAATGCATTGCATTAAAAGAATCAAATCAAGTAAAATAGAAAAATATTTTTACCCCCTAAAGGAAACACAGAATCATGTGGCGTTACTTCTTGGTATTGGGTAGTCACTCTCACACTGTGACACTGTCAACCAGTATACGACTAAGTGTGCCTTACCTCTCCAAATCACATCTCCTAATCACAACTTAAAAGACTATATGTATATGTATAAATATGTATAGCGCTATAACTTTTCGAGAGAGAGCGTGAACTCAATTCTTCCTTTCAAAAGGAAATCAATTTTGATGAGATCATGAAGGATCATGAAGGATCTAAAAATTAGCAACTAACAACTAACAGCTAAAAACAACTAACTAACTGTATCTGCACTTACACTTTACACTTCATAACATACTGTATACACCCAGCAGACATTTTGGCATTTAATAAACGTTAATAAACGATATAACTTCCCCAACATTATAAACCTGTGTAAATACAGAGCCAAAATGAAACTTGAGACAACATCCATAGTCGTCCAGAGCTGCTGCCTGCATCGTTTCCTGAAACCAGGACCTGAATATCTTTCTATCAGTTCAAAACAGTTTCCAAAGCTGTTTTAATATGATTTTTTTATGATGTCACACATATCATAATGTGAAAATGTTGTGCTCACTTGGGTTGACGTTGGACTTTTCCGTCATGTAAATCTAAGAGGTCGGACCTGGCCTCCTCCTGCACATCACCATCGTTCAAATATCACAGTATGATATTATGGCACTGAAAATAATTCATGTTACAGCAGCTTTGGAAACTGTTCTGAACTGATATCAGACAGATATCTGGGTCTCGATTTCATGAAACGATGCAGGTAGCAGTTATGGACGATTACATGTTGTCTAAACTTTCAACATCTATCAACATCCAAATCCACTGAGCTCTGATGGTATTTATATTGTCCTTTAAAGACTTTCTATCAGTCTTTTTATTACTGCCACAAGGTAAATAAGCTTATAAAAGCTTTTACAGGCTACACACACACACACACACACACACACACACACTCACTGTCACAGTTCCCTGCTTCTCTATTGAGACCAACAACCCTGAGAGGAGAGGGGGGGTGGAGAGAGAGAGAGAGAGGGAGGGAGAGAGAGAGAGAGAGAGGGAAACAAGAGAATGAAGAGAGACGAGAAAAGAGGGAAAGATGGAAGAAGAGGGCAGGAGCGGAAGAATGGGAGGAAGGAGGAGAGAGGGAACCCAGAGAGCCATGACACAAAACACACTTGTCGGACACACACACACACACACACACACACACACACACACACACACACACACTGTGAATGTCTCTCTCCATTGATGAACAGGGAAGGCACTCGAGCAGGAGAGCCCGGCACAAAGGAGTTGCATTCAGAAACATAAAAAGGTTGTTCAAGAGCAGCGTTCAAAAACACAAAAGGTTAACTAAGAACTAAGAGCAGAGGGAGACAGAGTTTCTATTGAAGCTACTGTAGGGAGAGAGAGAGAGGGAGAGAGAGAGAGAGAGAGAGAGAGAGTGTGTGTGTGTGTCTGAATTTGTGCCTGTGTCTGTGAAAATTAACATACATACATGTGCGAGTGTGTCTGTGTGATGATATACGTTTGTTTTGAGCGTATGTGCGTCTGTGTGTGTGCGTCTATATCTGTGTGTGTGTGTGTGTGTGTGTGTGTGTGTGTGTGTGTGCGTGTGTGTGTGTGTGTCAGGCGGAGCGGGCCGTCCTGACGGATTCACCACAACACCAGCTAGAACAAACACAACCTGCTGCCAAGACTAACAGCTCTGAATCAACTGAGCTGAAGCATTAACACTTCCAGATTTATCACCAGGCTGCTGAAGTCTGAGGAAGCAGATTCATCAGCTGCAGCGGGCCAGTCACAGCTGCCATTTATACTGCAGTTCTCTCTTCTTCTTCTCTTCATTCTCTTATCGGGGAGTGGGGGGGGGGACTTGAGGACAGGAAGCAGGATGGGAAATTAGCCAACAGGCAGAATGGAGTCTGGACTGGTAAATGTGGCTGGTGTTGGTGAGGTTTGCTTTGTCAGAGGCCAGTCTGTCTCATTTCAACTCTACAGAGCACTGAGTGTGTTTACATGGACACTAATAAAGCGATTATAGTCAGACTAATGCTGCTTTTCCACCTCATGGTACCGGCTCAACTCGCCTCGACTCGACTCGCTTTTGGTAGTAAGGTTTTCCACTGCAGATAGTACCCCCTCAATGTGCCCCCCCCCGAAGAAGTTTAATGATAGAGCCCCAATAATGAGTTATCGCCCGATCACTGTAAAACTGACTTGGACTTGTTCCCGTGTCAACAGTCCAAACTTCTAGAAACTGTTCTGATATTCTAGAATCAGTCCGACATTCTGGAACATTCTAAGGAAGTAAATCTTCACACAGACACACACACACCTACACACACACACACACACACACATAATAGAATAGGAGACTGTGCTGTATCAAATAACTAGCTGAGTTTACAGTAAACACAGAAAGAGAGAGAGAGAGAGAGAGAGAGAGAGATTTATGTGTTTGCCTGTTTTCAGCTTATAGTTCTGTACATATATCAATAAATGAGTGCAGTCAGTGCAGCCATGTATGTGCGTGTGTGTGTGTGTGTGTGTGTGTGTGTGTGTGTGTGTGTGTGTGTGTGTGTGTGTGTGTGCAATATTTCATCAGTTCTACCTGTCCATGTGTGTAAATGTCTATATGAGCATGTGTGTGTGTGCACGCACCTATGTGACGGTCTGTGTATTTTAGAAGTCCTACTAGTGTGTGTGAATGTGTGTGTGTGTGTGTGTGTGTGTGTGTGTGTGTGTGGATGTGTGTGGATGTGTGTGTGTGTGTGTACCGGTCCTACCTGTCCGAGGTCCAGGGTGACGTTGACCTCGTTGAACTCGGTGCTGCGGGACAGAGGCGGGCTCTGCCACCAGCGCTCCGTCCCGTCGATGGCGTTGGTGATGGGATGGGCGCGGTCGCTCTCCCCCTGGCTGCAGATGTCACAGTACTGGCCCTGAGAACACACACACACACACACACACACACACACACACACACACACACACACAGATTCAATGAACAGTTGAACATTACTGAGTAGTATAACCACGGACGCCCGAGAGTCTGCAGGCTTTTATTCCAACCAATCATTACAGCAGGTGATTTCACTGATTAGCAACCAATCAGTGAAATCACCTGATGATGCACTGAATCCCTATTGTTTCCGTTTAAATTTTCTGTTTGCTGTGTTGGGGCTATTGAACGCACCCCAGGTGTAGTCTTAAGAAAACATAAAAACCTGCACCTGTCGCCCACTTTTTTTAGAGAGACGGACACATAAAACTGGCTGATTTTCTTGTTGTTGCCTCTGTATTTCTTTACATTTGAACACTGATGACATTTGATGGTGATGGCGAGTGGCTCAGTCACTATACTCTATACCAGTGGTTCTCAACGTAGGGTCCGGGGACGGCCAGGGGTCCTTGAGTGGGTTCCAGCGGGTCCCCAGCCAACTGATGAATTGTTAAACTTTAGCATTATTTCATTTACAAGAAGTGAACACAGTTAGAGAATGTAGAAGAATGACTGTTTTGATCACAGTTTCTCTGTTATCTCTCTACTTACAATACAGATAGTCATGGAATTCTGGACAAAATCATATCTGACAATAAAAATATTCTCAGATTTGGGTCCGAGAGACAAAATCTCATCAAATGGGGGTCCGTGGCTCTAATGTGGACTAAATTAGGGTCCTTGATATGAAAAAGGTTGAGAATCACTGCTCTATACTATACTGTACTATACTATACTATACTACCATATTTGCTGCAGATGTAACAGTACTGCCTCTAAACTGAGAGAGAGACATAATGTATTTTTATTTTTTTTTTACTTTCAAAACATTTAACATTGAACCTATATTTATATTCACTGTCCCTATGGCTGCAGAGATCGCAGTATTGACCCTAAAGATTTTATTCTATTTTATTTTATTAACATTTTACTGTTTTATTATAATCAATTTATTTTGTGTAGTATTTCATAATTTTATTTTAATTGTTATTTTTTTTGCTTGTATTATCTTTTATTGTTTATCTTTTATTATCTTAACTACCCATCTTTTATTGTTGTCTTATTCAATTAACTTTTTGGGTTTTTTTTGGTTGTTTTGGTGTGCATTAGTCTCTAAATCCATTTTTAGCATGCTACATTTTGTCAATCACTTGTAAAGCACTTTGAATTGCATTTGATTTGTTTGAAAGGTGCTATATAAATAACGTTTGATAGATTGATTGATAAAGAGAGCGACAGAGGTGCATAACACTGTTTTGAACCTGTGGCCTTTCAGTTACAGGACGCCCCCTCTCCTCTCTAACCACCGCCGGGACACCCAGGAGCCACAGGAGACCCTGGCTGCTACACATCTGCACCATCTTAAAGAATTGCAGTAAACAACAATGGAAAAGAAGAGTTTTCTTTCTCTACTGTTTGGCCCTAAAGGAATCTGGACTCAAGTTTCTTGTTTTGCAGCAGAAAGGTGAATCCGCTCAGGTTTCTGTGACAGCGATACTCCAGCAGTCTGTATTGTATGTGTGGAGGAACGTTTTAATCGTCCCATAAATTCAATCTCTCCGCCTCAATCTGTCTGTTTTGTACCTGAATTCACACAGTTTACAGTCTGATGTGACTCCAAGGTGTAGAGAATGGAAACAGAGCAGGTTTAAGGGTTTCAACTCCCTCTGGGGCCACAATACTAAAAATATATGGATTTTGTTACTCTAATATTTATAGAGCAGTGCCTCACAACAAGGAACAAGTGCAAGGAATAAACCATGTAGCCTAGTGCAGAATAAAAACTGAATGAGGCAATTTTGAGGCTAAAATCTGTCAGTGGGAGGGGCTTATTAGAATATTAATGAGATATGGAGGAAGTGGTTGTGGAGGAAAAGAGTTTTAGGAAAAGAGTCTGGGAAAAGAGTTTTAGGTGAAGCAGCCAGAAACTCTCCTTCGTCCAAGTTGCAGCTGAACTGAGCTGCATGCTGGGAAAAAAAATAGCGGGGATTAAGGGGGAAATAACTCCAACCGTTCTCAAAATTTGATTGGATGAAATGTTTGTCTCCGCCCCCCCGAGTGCAGGATGAGTCTTCAACAGAAATGTGCCGATTACTGGAAAGAGACGCTCTGTTCATTTTGATGTAAAATTTCTAGAAATCGTCATTTTTTGTCATTTTTTGGTCTGAATTGGTCCAGCAAAAAGATAAATAAAAATTTTAACTTTTCATTTCATGGGTCTTTGATCTCCACTTAACCTCCCACCACACCCCACTGCTCCCTAAAGCCTCTTCATTCTCAGCTAAGCCTGTTTGGTTGTGGAAGCGTTAGTGTAAACTAAACAAGCGTGGACCTGAACAACGGCTCAGGTTAGGAGATGTTATCACTGCAGGTCACTGAGGTCAGAGGTCAGAGGTCACCGCATCACCCCCACATCCTCCACCCCATCCTCCGTCTCTCCACCTCACCCAAACACTTCACATGGTAAAGTGGTAAATCCTCAAGTTCCTCGTTCTCTCTTCACTTTGTCTCCAGCTGCACTTCCCCACAGATCACCTGTCAATCAAACAGTGTGTGGGCGGAGCTTGGGTTTTTCTGTTGCTGCAGTTTGAGTTTTTCTCTTTTCTCTGTCTGTTCAGCCATGGTGGCTATCACTGCTCATGCTAACTACCCAGTTCTTCTTCTTCTGTTTATTCCAAACAAACCAGGAAACGTAAAAAGCTTTCATCCACCAGATATTAAGCTGAATCACTATTGTGTTAGAACAGTGGGTGATAGACAGCAAAACATTTATTTATGCGGGTTATTACTTTAATATTTGTTTAATATATGTTTTATCTCCATTCCTTTTTCA
>NW_027284720.1:0-2500 GCF_046629955.1 Centroberyx affinis | reverse complement strand
GGGCTGATTTCCACTACTTTATATACTGCTGGGTAGCTTACAGTAATCTATAATAATACATCACAATTTATTAGTTGATTATATTTTGTATTAATAATCTGAATCTGCAAAGTTACTTAAGTTATCAAATAAAGGTAGTGGAGTAAAAAGTACAATATTTCCCTCTGAAATGTAGTGGAGTAGAAGTATAAAGTAGCATAAAATGGTAATACTCAAGTAAAGTACAAGTACCTCAAAATTGTACTTAAGTACAGTATTCGAGTAAATGTACTTAGTTACTTTCCACCTCTGCTTCCACTTGAGCAGGATGATTTAGTGCTCTTATCTCATTATATCTCCCTCTATAACCAGAAGATGACATGATGTGGAATCCTAGTCAGACTCTGGTTTATGTAAGCGCCTGTTTTCAGTGTTGCCAAGTCCTACAAAAGAAACAGTGCGTGTATAATGGCTTGGCGAGGGATTTGCAGATTCAAACACACCGCTGACCTCTGGAAGTCTCCTCTGCTGCTCTGAGGAACAGGGATAAATGCGCTGAAGAGTGCGGGACAGGTGCGTCCTCGGCAGCTATGTTGCCAGTCATATAAAGACTATAGTCAGAGTTACAACTAAATAATGAAAAAGTGCAAAGATGCTGTTTATGTGCAGTCTAGTGCTACACAACGGTGTTTAGATTGTATAACAGCTGTCCAGGCAGCTACAGTATATGTCCCGAGCGAAGAAGAGTTATTCCTATAGTGAATTTTAGAAGGATACAGTCTCACTATGGATGCCACAAAAGATAAGAATATGTATTTATATAAGAATATTACAGCAACAGTAGGCAAAACATAAAGTTAGATAAAGCCAAATCCAAACTCACTATTGAGCAACACAAACTATAAGTCACTATAGGAATATTATAGGAATATAATAGGAGTATATTCTTAATACCATAGGAGATAAAAACTGCTATGAATTAAGAATCACATTGTAAAGCCAACTTTGACTACCACAGACACATTATAAATCATTACAGGAATATTATAGGAAGATTACAGGAAGATTACAGTGATACCGTAGAAGATAAAGCATCCCATAAAGTAATGTAAGGTCACTACAAACTCTCTGTAAGTCCATAAAGGAATAGCCTATTAAGTGCGATAAAGTCTCTGTAAACTCACTACGGAGCACCACAGACTCACGATAACTTCATAAATTATAGGAATGCTATAGTATTATAGGAGATAAAATGCAATTAAGTAGGAAAAAGTCACTGTAAACTCATTATTCAGTACTACAGAGACACTATAAGTCCCTATAGGAATACTATAGGAAGATTATAGGAAGATTGCAGTGACACCATAGAGGATAAAAAACATCATATAGTAGAATAAAGTCACTATAACTCACTATTGTGCACCACAGACACAGTTCAAGCCCCTGTAGGAATATTATAGGAATACTATAGGAATATTATAGGGTTTTTTCCCCCCTCACCTGGATGGTTTGGCTGGGATCTCCGGACACCGGGCCGCCGACCAGTTTGCAGTACAGGTCGTGCACGGACCTGCCGGTGTCGTCCTCCCCGCAGGTCGCCGTGGCGGTGATCTTGGTGCTCTCGGCCAGGTTGAAGTAGGGCGGGTGCAGGCTGAAGCCGTTCACCCCGTTGCTCGGCAGCTCCTGGGCCGAGAGGCCGGCGAGCTGGCAGGTCAGCAGCGGCAGGAGCAGCGCGGCGACCCGGGCGTGGGCGCGCCGAGCCGGGGAGAGCGCAGTCCCCAGCGCCGGTCCGCTCGCCATCTCTCTCTCCACCTGTCCGCTCGGTCCGCTCCGACAAGTTTAGAGAGGTAATAAAAAACAGTATGGGAATAAAAAGAGAGATGCCAACTTTAAGCCTTGGAGCGAAGGGACATTTGGAGGTAAAAAAGGGAGAGAAATGTGTTGAAAACTAGAAAAGAGAGAGAGGAAGGGGGGATTAGGTTTTTAGTCCTGGAGCTGTGGAGAGCGGAGCGGTGCGTCGTGCTTTCTCTCTCTCTCTCTCTCTCTCTCTCTCTCTCTCTCTCGCTCTCTCTCTCTCCGTGTCGCTCCAGCAGGCACCAATCTGTAGTCTCTCTCTCTCCCTCCCCTCTCTCTCTTTCTCTCTCTCTCTCGGTCCGTCCCCTGTGGTTGGAAGAGGGTATAGCTTACCCAATCCCCCCACCACCCCTCCTCCTCCTCCAACACACACACACACACACACACACACACATACACACACACACACACACACATACACACATACACACACACACACACACACACACATACACACACACACACAAAACTTAAACAAGAGTCAAGTTATGGCTTGTGTTTGTTTTATGAGAAGAACAACACATTAGACTTCAGTGCACACACACACACACACACACACACACACACACACACACACACACACACACACACACACACAGCAGTTTGGCGTTTGAATGGAGGAGTGTTTGATGGTTTAGTTACATCATTCACTTCCAGTCAATCATCA
>NW_027284719.1:25000-28121 GCF_046629955.1 Centroberyx affinis | reverse complement strand
CCTGGGAAAAACCACGTTAAAAACTGAGTGGCGTTTGACTCGGCCCGTGTTCACACGTCACCGCGCTCCGCTTGACCTTTCCAAGGTCAGCACCTCATCGTTCAAGGTCGCAGTTACAGATTCTTCTTGACCAAAAGAGGAAGGCTGAGCTCACACTGCCATGCGGGAGTGATGAAGACAGAGCTGCACTTCATCAACATCTGTCTGTGATAAAACCCAATTAGAAATTCATATCACCCAGAAATTGAACAGATCCACCCAAATTTCAGAAGACTCGCTGACATCAGCAAAATCTGTTTGCATATTCCACAAACACACACACACACGCACACACACACACACACACGCACACACACACACACACACACACACACACACACACACCACCATCTAACTCAACCCAGTCCCAGAATTGTTTGTTTACATTTGTATGTAATTGATGTTAGAATTGTAGTAGTAGTAATATTAGTGTAGTACTTTTATTTTACTTGTCTCACATTGTTCGCATTGTTTCATTTAGCAATACAAATGTGTGAATTTTATCATGCTAATAAAGCACCATGGAATTGAAAAAAAAAAATTGAGAGAGAGAGAGACAGAGAGAGAGAGACAGAGACAGAGAGAGAGAGAGAGAGAAAAAAAAACAAACACAAAACACGTGTTTACTATTTTCTGCTATTTTCTTGTTGTTTTTATTTATTTATTTTATTTTATTTAATGAATTGTATATATACATACATATATATATATAAAAAAAAAATTTCATCTCATTATTGAATTGTATTATCCTTGACGCTTTGGCAATATTGCTCATCTGACATTCATGCCAATAAAGCATTCTGAATTGAATTGAATTGAATTGAATTGAGAGCGAGAGACAGACAGACAGAGAGAGAGAGAGAGAGAGAGAGAGAGAGAAAGAAACAGACAGAGACAGACATAGAGAGAGAAAGACAGAGAGAGAGACTTGACTTTTGATGCTCTTTAATAAAACATCTCACTTAAAAAACACTTGACAACCAGCCACAGTATCATAAAACCCCGCGCACTCAACCAACACTCTCACTCCCCAAAAACCGACCCAGCCACTCACTCACTCAGTCACACACACACACACACACACACACACACACACCTGCACACCCCCCCCCACCCCCCCCCCACAAGAAAAACCCCAGACTTACACTGACATCCTGCCATACCATAATACACATGACACAGTGTGCCTCCCCACACCTTACAGCACAACAAACATGATGCAAAAAAACAAAAATACCTCGGCAACACACACTACATGAACAGCACACCATCCCAAACAGACCAAACAGCCCCTGTAGAAACCTGTTACAGTCAGAACGATACAGACCCCCCCCCCCCCCCCCAAAAAAAAAGTACACACCGCCCCCCGTGTATTGTATATGTCTAAGAGTGGGCCCCCTCCCCTGCACCTGGTTTCTCCTGAAAGTTAAGCAAAACACATTTAGCCCTCTTCCCTCTTCCTGAAGGAATACATTGGTCCCAAAATAAACAGCCCACAGAGAAAACCTCCCCCAGCCTCCTACAGAGAACATCCAACACATTCAGAACAGGTTCAACACGGTGACATCGTACAAACACATGCTGAACAGTCTCAGATGAACCACAAAAAGGACAGCCCCCCCCCCCCCCCCCCCACACACACACACACACTTGAGTCCACCTTGGCCAGAAAGCTGTTTGTTGCGAGGGCCCCATGCAGGATCCTCCACTGTAGGTCCCCTGACCTCTTAGGAAGGCGGAGCTTATAAAGCACCTCCACCTGAAGCCGGCCATACCCTGCTCACCTACCACCTCCTGCCCCTGATGCTCCTTGACCTCCTGAAGATCCCTGATGTTCCTGACCTTCACTACAGCGGCATAAAGGACCTTCCCCTTTAACCCCCCAAAACCCCCCAGGCTCAGAGCGGCAAACGAGAGAAGCTTCCCCCTCTCCTCCTCCTCCCTGCCCCCCGTCTCAGCTGACACTGTTAGAGAGGGAAACCTGGAAGGCTCCTCTCCCCGAGGTTGGCTGAGCACCTCCAGTACCGGCTCAGGTAGAGACCCCAGGACCTCCGCTCTCAGTCTCTCCAGGAGTCTCACTGATGAAAGCCCAGTCTGTTGGGCCAGCTCCTCAGGGGTTTTCCAGGCCCTAGAGTGGCGATGCCTCCCTTCATGATGCGGCCTCTTACCGTGTCGGAAAACACCGACTCCACTGGGATGAGAGGGTTGTGGAAGATCGGTTCCTCCCACACCCATGGCCCTGGTTCCACCCCCCCCCCACATGCGTAGACCGAAGCAGACACCGGGCTTCCAGCATAGCCGCAATAAAAGGAGGAATCCCCGCGATCCTCAGGCCCTCCAAATTCATCAGGACCAGCTGGCGGTCCAGCCCCAAACCACCAGCCCTCCTCAGCAGAGCAGATCCCCCCCAACTGCTATCCGCACCGTAGAGGAATCTCTGGGCGGCCTGCAGTCTAAAAGCAGCCACCCTGCTCTCTAGGTCCATAACAGAGATTTGATTCTCGGGTCGGGTAGGAATTCTACCCGTCTCATGGTCACAGATAACGTCTTTTTTTATTTTTTTATAATTGGGGTGGGGAGTAAGCTATTTGGTGTGATAATCAGAATGTTATATGTAGGCCCCAGATATACTATATATATATATATATATATCTGTATAGGCATGCGCAAAGGCTGCTCAGGTTTGTTGAACCAACTGAAACAAGTTTTACTTCCGTGTCACTATTCATTAAGATCTCGTGCGTAATTCTGAACAGATTTCTGTCATTCAAATTTCTCTGTAATCCGCAAAATCTGATTGTTAATCCCTTGTGTCAATTATGTTTTTATCACCAGTCAATCAAAGGTTACGATTTGAAATGTAAGTGTCGGGTTTTCGCTGCCTACGGCACCACTCGCAAGTTGAGACGCGAGAATGGAGCTGGAGTTGAGAGACGATGTCTACCGACCGGATTGTTTCACAAGTTTTTTAGGTCCAGACGACGTTTCGGCTAATCTCTATAAACAGATATCTGCATATGAGCCGTCGTCTCTCAACTCCAACTCCATTCTCGCGTCTCAAGTTGCTAATCGGACTGTAAAC
>NW_027284719.1:0-20000 GCF_046629955.1 Centroberyx affinis | reverse complement strand
GAGCCTGACCTGTGCCTGACTTGAGCCTGACTTGAGCCTGACCTGAGCCTGACCTGAGCCTGACCTGAGCCTGACCTGAGCCTGACCTGAGCCTGACCTGAGCCTGACTTGAGCCTGACTTGAGCCTGACCTGAGCCTGACCTGAGCCTGACCTGAGCCTGACCTCAGACAGGTCGGCTGGTCGTCACGGTGCTGCTGGGCTCGTCGTCGTTCCTTTACAGAAACAGGAGACAAAGTTCAAATATGGACCGAGACGAACAGAACAATATTCAAACTCCTTGCCTCCTGAGAGACTTTCTGACTGTGACACCTGAGAGAGAGAGAGAGAGAGAGAGAGAGAGAGAGAGAGAGAGAGAGAGAGAGAGAGACACAGAGAGAGAGAGAGAGAGAGAGAGAGAGGGAGGCGGTCTGTCATCATTCATGGTCAGGTGACAGGATGGAGATGTTTGGTCTCTGGGTGTGAATTCTCAGAAGTTGTTTCAGTTCTGTCTCTCACACACACACACACACACACACACACACACACACACACACACACACACACACACACACACATACATTTACTGAGTAAATACTGTATATTATATTATTATAAAGAATTAGTATTATATTACTTTAACTATAAGTTATAGTGTATTACTGTATATTACAGTATATTGTTGTGTATTTTTGTATATAAGTATAGTTGTATATTATTTGATTTTACTGTATTTTACAGTATATTGTTGTCTATTACTGTGTATTATTGTGTATTACTGGTTAAACACTGTATATTACTGTATATTATGGTATATTATTGTATAGTACTTGATTTTACTGTATATTACAGGGAAAATACCTGGTAAATACTGTATATTATTATATTTGAGGTGTGTATTACTAAACCGACTTCTCCATGTCGCCCTGCAGATCTACATGGAGTCCACATGAAGACGCTGATAACCTGCTGTACACACACACACACACACACACACACAGACACACACACACACACACACACACACACACGCATACACACACACACACACACACGCATACACACACACACATGCACACACACACACATGCACATACATACACACATATAAACATGCACACACACACAAACACACTTACACTCCACTAGAGTTTTAGAGGGTGTATGTATGTGTGTGTGTGTGTGTGTGTGTGTGTGTGTGTGTGTGTGTGACATCATGTCTGAAGTGCAGTCGTGCGCTGCCCTCCACCTCTCCTCCTCCTCTTCCTCCCTCTCCTCCTTCTCCTCTCCTCTACCCATCCCTCCCATTCTTCCTTCACCTCCTCCTGCACCTCCTCATCTCTCCTCCTCCTCCTCACCCTGGAGCCATGGTGACGAGCTCCGCCCCCAGCCCCAGGTCACCTCCTCCCACCTTCTCTCCCCTCACCTCCTCCCTCAGACCCAGACACTCCCTCCCAATCCCCAGCCCCAGCACCTCCTCCTCCACCCCCAGCACCTCCACCCCCAGCCCCAGCACCTCGTCCCCCAGTACCAGCCCCAGCACCTCCTCCCCCAGCACCTCCTCCCCCAGTCCCACCCCCAGCACCTCCTCCCCCAGTCCCAGCCCCAGCACCTCCTCCTCCACCCCCAGCACCTCCTCCCCCAGTCCCAGCCCCAGCCTCAGGGTCTAGATGATCCAGACAAGGAGGACCAGACCAGATCTGAACCTCCTTACGAACCTCCCTGTCTGCTCAACAGTCACAGTTACTCCTACCAGGTCAGATATTAAACTATTCTATTCTCTTCTACTCTATAGAACCAATCACAATGTTTGTTTACAATAACTTCCGGGTAGAAAACTCCTGCGTCACGTACAAACAATTTAATGGCAGCAACATGTTGAATGTTTTCTTTTTTCATGATGTTATTTCAAAGTGTATACATCTCATTAATCTAAAATGCATGTTTGATGCTTTCATATCTCATTAATAACAACACTTTCACTAACGTTAGTTTGGAGACCTAATTTACCCGTTGGGCCACAGACTAAAGAAAATGACAGCCTGAGTTTACCCAAAACTAGCAGTGAGTCCGACTGGCGGTGAGATGTCGCTGTTGGGTAGATTTGTTTTTTTCAAAGACGCTGACACAGCACATAAAATAAGCACAGTAGAAACGTCAGATAGGTCGGACCACCGTGTTTAACTACGGTATATATCTTTAAACGTTACAGTTGCGCCTGAAAATGACAACAGAAATAAACAAGTTTGCCAATATCTCAGCAAAAAGACCGCCCACTGGTTTACTAGCGGCTAGGTGGCTAGTGCAATTCATCTGTTCCACTGTGGGGTTTTCAGTTCCTGGAATGACTCAGCAATCCGATTCTTGAACTACAGTCCTTTCCACATTTGTTGTAATTGTACATGGCCCTTCTCTCCATTGGAGTGTTTAATTTCTTGACATTTTTCCGCTTGGCCTGCCTGCAGAGTTGGTCGTCAGGGTCGATGTCACAGCATTTCATGTCCCACTTGCAGACGTCCTTATAGACGTCAAGTTGGTCGGCTGTCGGACGTGAGTTCGTCTTTCAATATTTCCTCGGGTATTCTGCCATCCTGCATGTACCGCACATGGCCCAGACACTTCAGACGCCTCTGACTGAACAGAGAGTAGATGCTGGGGATGTTGGCCTTGTTCAGGATGGCTCTGTGAGGGAGAAGATCTTGTCATTGGATCTTGAACATGTACTTTAAGCAGGAGGTGGAATGTGTTAAGTTGATGTTCCTGGCTGGTGTGTTGTCCATGATTCAGAACCAGAGAGAAGGGCACTCAGGACACAGGACTTGTACTTTGGTGGTAAGAGTTCTCCCACACTTTTTTGGACAGCCTGAATACTTGTCAATCTCTGTGTCAAGTGACATGTTGATGAAGATGTTGAAACCATGAGGTAAAGTCCTGTACAGCTTAAAGGGTGTTGCTGCCAGTGGACATGGAGTGGGGGGGCGGAGGGGTGTCGGTGACATGCTGGCCCATGACATTTGTCTTCTTCAGCAAGCTGGGTAAAGAGTGTCTGCAGGCCATGCTCAGTGCGGCATCATCTGCAAACAGAATTATCTGATGAGGATCATGTGAAGTTAGTCTTTGCTCGGAGTCTCTGAGGTTCAGGAGCTTGCTGTGCGATCTTGTGTGAAGAAACAAACCTTCAACTGTTGTCCCAAAGGTGAGTGTGAGAAGGAGCGAGAAGAAGACGTCAAAAGAATGTAGGAGCAAGCAGGCATCCCTGCTTAACCCCACTGTGTAAGCTGTGCTGAGTGGTTCCTTTCATGTTCTCAGGAGAAGAGGGAGGGCAGTCGATAGTTTTAAAGGTTTGGAAGAGGCATTCCCTGCTGACGAGGTCAAAGGCCTTTGTCAGACTGATGAATGCGAAGCACAGGTGCGTTCTCTGCTCGCAGCATTTCTCGCAGGGAGAAGATCATGTCGATGGTGGAGCTTCCAGCTTGAAGCCACACTGGCCTTTTGGGTTCATCCATTCAGCTAGAGTCTGTAATCCACCGAGGATCACACGAGCAAAGGCCTTCCCTACAACGCTCTGCAAGGAGATGCTGCGGTAGCTGTCGCAGTCTCTACGATCACCTTTGTTTTTATCCAGGGTGATGATGGTGGAGTCCCTCATGCTGAGGCAGTACTCCCTCTTCCCAGCATTGGTGTTAATGGAGTTTTGGGAGATTCACAGGTTTTGCACATTTCAGTACCTCAGGTGTAATGCCGTCCTGCCCTGGAGACTTGCTGCTGGGTAGTGTATTGATGGTGTCCTCTAGTTCCTGAGAGTTGGGATATTGTCCAGTTTGTGAATGGCTGTTACAGCAGCAAGGGCAGTCTCTGAAACACTGTTGTCCTGTGAGTACAGCTCAGAGCAACGCTCTAGCCATTTCATGTTTTTATCAGTGATGATGGCTCCTGTCGTCTTCCTGATGTTTGGACCAAAGGCTGTCTTGATGCCTTGGAACATGGCTCAGGTGTTTCCAGTTTCAGAGGCAAATTGGGTCCAGGACCTTTGTCATCCATCTCTCTCTCCCAGACTTTCCTGTCTCTCTAAACTTTGAATTGTCTAATAAAGGCAAAAATGCCCAAAAAATAATCTTTAAAAAAGTATTCAGTGATTATCCAATAAATTTAGAACTTTGAATTATTAGAATCCCATTACAGAGAATTTTCCAAGTTTTGTGTTTTCTGATGTATTCTGTTCTATTCTTTTCTCATTATGTGTTTTGTAGTAGCAGTTAAAGATTTTCCAGATAATCTTCTAATCTTCTTCTAATAATCTATAATCTTCTAATAATCTTCTAATAATTTTATAATTTGGAATTATAATCCTAACGCTGTAATCCATTTCTTTCTCACCTAAACCAGAGCCAGGAGACGAACCAACTCGATCTGCATCACCAGAACCAGTTCAGTGCTGGTTGGACTCCCCACAGACACCAGTTAGAGAACACACACCTCATCACACACACACCGGCATATGACGCTCACACACTCCAGCCCGAGGTGACACACCCACAACGTAACCACACACACCTCATCACACACACACCGGCATATGACGCTCACACACTTCAGCCTGAGGTGACACACCCGCAGCGTAACCACACACACCTCTTCTCACACTCGGACACACACACACTCCCTTCCAGCGGTGTGTACGGACCATCACACACACACAACGCCTATCCGGTCACACACACCCCGTCACACACACACCCGGAGCTCACACACACCCATCCAGAGCTGAACGCCCATGGGCCTCCGGAGCCGACTCTGTCCCAGCTGCAGTGCTCTCCGCTGGGCTGTGGATCCGGAGGAGTCAGCCTGGCCGGGTGGAGCTCCATGGAGGCCGCTTCATCATCTATCCTAGACTTCTCCAGCCCCCAGTTTTACCCCAACAGTTACCCCAACTACCCCCCCCAGGCTTTCTGTACCCCCCAAACCCCCAGTCCTCATTACCCCCCCCCACCCCCAGCCAACTCCAGCCCCAGTCCTGAAATGGATCCCAGTGCAGACAGACTGGGTTTTGACGCACAAATATTCATGCAACTCAAAGGAGATAAAACCCACTTCAGCCTAACTGAGCCTGACTGGTATCCCATGACCTCTGACCCTAGTCGACACCCCCTCCAGGCGTACTACCCCCCCTTCCCGAGCCAAGTCGGGTCGATCCTGGACCGGACAGGCCTCCTCCTTGATGCCGGGAGCTCCGGCTTTTTCCAGGAGACAGGCCAGGAGAAAGGCCAGGATGTCGGCTCTCCTGCCCAGCTGCCTGGCCTCGCTGCTGGGCAGAACTGGAGGGAGGAGTGTGGGGGAGGAAGAGGAGGAGGAGGAAGAGGAGGAAGAAGAGGAGGAGGAGGAGGAGGAAGAAGAAGAGGAGGAGCAGGAGGGGGAGAGAAGAGAGGAGGTCGACCAGAGTTTCAGGTCCTCCTCTCCACATCTCAGCATCAGAGCCAGGTAGGGCTGGATGGGATTTGTGTGTGTGTGTGAGTGTGTGTGTGTGCGTGTGTGTGTGTGTGTGTGTGTGTGTGTGTGTGTGTGTGTGTGTGTGTGTGTGTGCGTGTGAATACGTGTGTGTGTGTGTGTTTAACATATACCAATACGTGGCCTCAAAAGTCTGAACAACTTAAAACATGAGAGGCAAACTTTTCTTTTCAAGCTATCAAGTTTGTTTTTACTATTATTTTTTTTCTCATTTATCTTTATTAACCTATTAATTTGATTAACTTTTTAAAAATGCATTACATTTAAATTTGTCTTATATTCTTATGCATCTATTTTGTATGTTTTGTAAGTTTTGTGTGTTTTTGAATGTTATATATATATTTTTTAATTATTTTCTTTTTCAGATTAAACTGCCACAACATGAAGAAAGCAGTGAGGCTTCAGACTGCAGGTAGAGTGGAAGAGGATGATGATGATGAAGATGACGGTGGTCTAATCTAATACCATCTAATGTAATCTAATCTAATCTAATGTGTGTGTGTGTGTGTGTGCGTGTGTGTGTGTGTGTGTGTGTGTGTCAGGTTGGTGTGTATGGTGTGTCAGCGTGACTTCAAGAGTTTGCCAGCGTTGAACGGTCACATGCGATCCCACGGCGGCTTCAGATCCACAACACACACACCACGCCGCGGCAAGGTACACACACACACACACACACACACACACACACACACACACACACACACACACATACACACACACACACACACACACACACACACACACACACACACACACACACATACACACACACACACACACACACACATACACACACACACACACACACACACACACACACACACATACACACACACACACACATACACACACACACACATACACACACACACACACACAGAAACAAACTTACATACACACACAGTCTTGGTCTTGATCTTGTCTCTCTCTCTCCAGGGTGAGGATTCCTCCGCACCTGTCCGTCCCTCCGTCTCCATGACGATGCCCGTCCTCTGCTCCGCCCCCCCGCCTCCTTCTGGGCAGGAGAGAGGAGGGGGAGGGGAAGAGGGAGGGGGCGTGGCTAAAGCATGGAGGGGAGGAAAGAGGCGGTCCAGTCGTCCGCTCTTCCTCCCCTCCGGAGGCGCTGTGCTGTTCTGCAGCCTGATGCGCCTCACCACCACCGAGGAAGAAAAGGAGGCGGTTGCCGTTGGCGACATGGTTGCTGGAAACAGTGGAGCGGTTGCTATGAGCGATAGGGTGGACGCCAGGAGGGATGGGGCAGTTGCTAATGGCAACGGACATCTTGGCGCTTGCGATGCAGAAGAAGAAGAGGCCGTTGCCATGGGCGATATGGTTGCTAGGAATGATGACACCAGGAGGGATGGGGCAGTTGCTGATGGTGATGAAGGAGCGGTAGCCAGGGGTAACGGTGGCGGTGGGCGGGGCTGTGAGGCGGTCTACACCCCTCCCCCCATGCTGTGCCCCGTCAGGCCGGGGGCGGGGCTTTACTGCCGCCTCCTGCCCGCCGCACCGCTGCAGCACGCTCACAGTAAGCAGCAGGCTGAGCTTCTGTTGATCCTTTATGTACACATATCAATCAATCAATCAATCAATCAATCAATCAGGCTTTATTTCTGTAACACATTCACATTACGCTTCACATTAAAATGAATAAAATACAAATTTAATAAAATACAGTTAAGAATACAGGAAAATAAGAATAAAATAAGATTCACATTCATTCAGTTAAACTTTGAACTAAACTGCATTTATCTGCAGAACAAGCAGAACTTTATTCTGATCCTGAGTCAGAGAGCCGAAAACTAAATAATTAAATAAAGCAAAAGGTCATTTATCGGTAGTTTTGTAGTTTCTTTCGCTGACTGCATAACAACCAGGAAGTGATGTTAGAGTTTGTGTTTCTGATTGGCAGACGGAGTCGATGACCTTGTTTCCATGGTGACAGGGAAACAACGGGTAGGGATCAAAGTGTAAGAACCTGGCTTGTCCCTTCAACTAATCACACTCATCCAAGCTGATGATGTCACTCTCTGATTGGTAACCTGAGCTGTCAATCACAGGCAGATCAATGTAGGGCGGGGCTTCCAGGCAGAGATCCCGCCCCCACAGGACCGAAGACACGCCCACTCTGACTCCCACAATGCACTGCTGCTCTGGATGCCGATGGACGAGCTGGAGAGTCCTGTCAATCAACAGAGGGTACACACACACACACACACACACACACACACACACACACACACACACAGATAGCTATTTCTATTATGGACATCAATTAGTTATACATTTTAATAATAATTTGAATTATTCATCTTGTAAAGCCCTTTATAACTGTGTATTTGACAGTTTTTGATTGACATTGTGTCCGTCCAGTGGAAGCTCTCCTGATGATGGCTCGCTCCAGCGTGTTGCCAGGGGGCGGGGCCAGCCCAGAGCACGCCCTCCACGTCCTATCAGAATGCAGAGGAGACTTCCTGGTAAAATGCTATTGGCTGTTTGGCCTGCCACTCCAAAATCGAGATAATGTGATTGATATTTTCCCACATGCCTGCTTGTCAGAGTTAGTAAAATGTTAACGCTCTTGGTTCGCTTAAAATGTCAATTTCGTTATATTTCTTTATATCATTTAATTCATGTGAACAGTCTGTGATGTTTTCAATATCACCACCCTGACCCTGATAGATACTGAACTTACAGCAGGTGCAGACAGATTTATTGATCCTATCAGGGTCGCTTCAGCAGAAATGGAGGGAAAATGGAGGAAAGAAAATGGCCGCTTGAAAAAATGTCCATAGCACCAAACTGTACATATACAGCAATTTTGGTGCTTTAATGCAAATATTAATGATTCATGATGATTGATTCATGTACATTTTGACTGTAAAAGAAGCAAAACTAATGATTTTAGTATAACGTTAGCATACTAATGCTAAAGATAAAGTCTGTTAATGCTGACAATTAATAATAATTCAACCTAACTGCTAACATTAGCTAACATAGTGGACCTAGCTGGTGTGGAGAAAAAGCTAACGTAGCTAACTGCTAACACTAGCTAACATTATGGAGCTAGCTGATTTGGAGATAAAGCTAACATAGCTAACTGCTAACACTAGCTAACATTATGTTGCTGTCGTTGTTGATCTGGATCTTCTCTGCTCTGCTCATCTCTCCTCCAGATCCAAAGATCATTTTGGTGGAGTTTATTTTTATTTTTTATCCTAATATTGGTTGAGTTTCCATCTGCCTCAGTTCTGTCTGACTCAGTATCAGTGCAGCAGTCATGTGAATAAAGTGTTTCTCTCCTCAGGCTGCAGTGGACACACTGTTATCAGGTCCTGATTCCTGCAGCCGTCCGCCTCACAACCACTACACAGGTGTGTGTGTGTGTGTGTGTGTGTGTGTGTGTGTGTGTGTGTGATCAGATGACAACCAGTATCTCCTTCTTCATACATCCATCCATCTATTCTTCTATCCATCCATGTTTCCTGCATTCATTTTGCTTCCTCACCCCATCAGTTCAGTTACTTTATTTAATGTCTCTCTAATCTCTCTCCCCAGTTATAATGTTTTATAACATTATAAACACATTACTTACAATCTGTTATAAAGCTTTTTCATTACTACTTAAATGAAAAAGCTTTATAACAGATTATGAGTAATGTTATAAAACATTATAACTGTCTATGCATGATTATAACTATACTTATAATGCATTATGATGGCATTATAATGTGTTATAAGTATGATTATAATGTATTACACGGGCTACAAATGACATGAACAGGTACGCGTATATTTACAACTACAGTTTAATTTTCATGTTACGTTATATGTTCAGCTTCAGTTCGCAGATCAGCAACATTACAATTAACGTAAAGTAAAGTAGTGAGTGAAGGGCCAAAACAGGAATCAAAGCCATGAGCAAAGTATTTCATTTCATTTTAATGTAGGAAATATATACTGCATGGTGGGAGGAGCCAGGATGACATCAGTCCAGACAGCCGCCATCTTTATGCACCTGGTTCAGTGTTTACGTGTCGTCATGGAGACAGATCGTTTGTGATTTTGTTTTTTGTTTTTTTTGCAGAGGTACAGCTCTAATCTGTAATCTGATTGGTTCAGGCCCGGTTTAATCGCTGACTGACTGAAACTTGTCTGACAGGATGACATCATCGTCGGAGACTGACGGCCGCTCCACCTATCAGACCGCCTCGAGCCGACGGCCAATCACATCGAGCCGCAACATCAGTGCTTTTGTCCAATGGGGGAAGAGTCAGCGAGGGGGAGTGGAACCTGCGACCCAGACACTAGTGATGAAAACAGTAAATCACATGATCACATGTATTGAAAACACATTAAATAATAAATACAGACAAAGATACAGCTTGTCCATTGACAGACTGACAGATTTACCTGTCAGACAAAACCAAAATAAAACATGTAACACTAAAGGAGAATTGTGGTGTCCTTTAGTTTTAGTCCATTTACTTCTGTCTAAGTCTAGTTTACATTTCCCCCAATCATTTTGCTGTATGTAATTAGATTTTTTACTTGTTTTTCATTGTTTTTTAAAATCCAAACTTCACCGTGTCAACGCCCCGGATGTGACAGTAAAGTGTTTTGAGGATTACTTCTGATTAGTTTGTTTTTCATACCGGACAAGAAGGAACGAAGGAGGAAAAGAGCACTGAGATCTGAACTCTGCTGACAGAGGAACCTGGACTGAAAAACACCAGGAATATCCAGCATGATTTGAGTGTTTTTTACTCGTTTTTTTGTGTGTTCCATCCCTTTAATGTTACTTTTGACTGTTTTTACCTGCTGCAGCACAATTAAAGATATTTTTTTAAATCAGTGTTTCTAAACCTCTCAGTCTCATTCACTGCCATTCAATTCAAAACAGCAGAGAAAACAGCTGGAGACTCTGGTGATGATAATCCATCACTGTGATGAGAAGCAAAAACCTGCATCAGAACGCTGATATCAGACTGGAAACAGTTATAATCTGAATCAACTTTGCTCAAGTCCGAAGTCAGTCTCAAGTCTTGAGGCACAAGTCTCAATTCAAGACTCAGTCTAAATGTAGATTACCAAGCCAAGTCCATGTCATTAAAGTCAAGTCTCAAGTCTAAATGTAGAACAGCAAGTCAAGTCAGAACAAATCAAGAGTCCAGTATCAAGTTAATATCTTAAAGAAAACTAAATATCTAGGACTTTTCAATGCAATATGGTTTTAATAGGATAAAAACTTGGTAAGAGCATCATGAGTTTGATTTCTATAATCAGTTTCAACTTCAATAAATTCAATCATTCCATACAAATTCAGAAAACAGAATTTAAATTCAGTCGTCTGCTGGAACAAATCTCATCACTTTCAATCTAAGTCATTTACACAAACACAAGATCTCAAGTCAAGACTTTAGAAACCTTTTCAAGTCATCAGAGTACAAGTCAGAGTCAAGTCACCAGAACCCAAGTCAAGTCGAGTCCCAAGTCACCAGAACCCAAGTCAAGTCGAGTCTTAAGTCACCAGAACCCAAGTCAGAGTCAAGTCCCAAGTCCCCAGAACCCAAGTCAGAGTCGAGTCTCAAGTCTTCTCTTCATGCAGCAAGTCAAGTCTCAAGCTAAACTGACGATTAGAGCTATTAGAGCTAAGCTATTAGACTGGAGTCTGACTTGAGTCCAAGTCATGTGACTCAGGTCCCCATCTCTGCTGATTCCACATCTCATGTTTCATGAACTGTCTTTGATGCAGTGTCAGTCGTTTCCTGCAGTTTGAGACCGTATGAGACCAGAAACACTACAGCAGACTCTCAGCACTAGATGACTAGACCTAACACCTAGTCACTGTGAAACTACACACTGAAACCACATGGAAACTGACAGAGGATTTCTCACGTCTGCCAGCGTCAAAGACTGCAGGATTATTAAAACCTGAAGTTTTCCTTTAAAGAGACAGAGTGCAGCTTTAGCTCAACCTTTATTTATTCAGGTAAAATGCTGCTGTGAAACGCGTCCCAGCTGCTGTCAGAGGAAATGAGCTTTACATCCACACACTGAACTGAAGGGAAGTTTCTCAGTGTGAAGAATTAATTCATTAAACACCTTTTATCCATTTCTGAAACTAAATATTCATCCTTCAATCCCTCTAACATAAAGAAGATCCAGAATACAGACGATCCAGTGTCTAACAAGTGTAAAAAAGTACAAAATTGTCTCATTTAGTTGACCAAAAAGTTCCCTATTAAGTACTATAAATTAAATAAAACTATATATTATATACCACAGATCCATTTACCTGAAGCTGATTTTTCAGCATCTCTTTAAAATCTATATACTTCAGTCTGTAAAATGATTCTCATATTGTCAGACTTAAATTACCTGCTATCCTTTAAAAAGTGCTATAATGTAATTAAAACACTTTAAAACACAGTTCACTGTTCAGTCAGAGTGTAAAAGTGTCTCATCATTACTGTCAATAAAGATTAATTAATACAGAACCTCGTATTCAGTGGTGGTGTGAAGGTAAATTAATATTTATAGAATGTTTTTAGGGTCTAGATGAATAATAAAACCACTGAAACCAGCTTCTGAATTAAAACACACACACACACACACACACACACACACACACAGAGGTTTTTTTGAAATGTCAAGTCACGGTTGTTCAGAAACATGACTGCACTGACAGGAAAAGTGTGTGTGTGTGTGTGTGTGTGTGTGTGTGTGTGTGTGTGTGTGTGTGTGTGTGTGTGTGTAAACCTCAAACCTCAGAGTGAGATGTTCCTCTAATTTGGTCAACTTTAGTTTTCTGTTGGTTTATTTTAGTTTTCAATTAATTTAGTCTAATTGATTTTAGTTTTGTCAACTTCAGTTGAGTTTGGTTTAATTCAGTATATATAATACAATGGTTTCAATTAGTCCAGTTTAGTCTAGTGTAGTCTAGTTTAGTTTAGTCTAGTCTTGTTTAGTTTAGTTTAGTTTAGTCTAGTCTAGTCTAATTAGTCTAGTCTAGTTTAGTCTAGTCCAGTTTAGTGTCGTCCAGTTTAGTCTAGTTTAGTTTAGTTTAGTTTAGTCTAGTCTAGTCTAGTCTAGTCTTGTTTAGTTTAGTTTAGTTTAGTTTAGTTTAGTCTAGTTAGTCTAGTCTAGTTTAGTCTAGTTTAGTCTAGTTTAGTGTAGTCCAGTTTAGTCTAGTTTAGTTTAGTCTAGTCTAGTCTAGTGCAGTTTTGTTTAGTTTTGTCTAGTTTAGTTTAGTCTAGTCCAGTTTTGTTTAGTTTAGTCTAGTTTTTATTTTAGTCTAGTCCAGTTTAGTGTAGTCTTGTTTCATTTAGTTTAGTTTAATTTAGTCTAGTTTCGTCTAGTCTAGTCTACTTTCATTTGATTTGTTTAATTTAGTCTAGGTTACTTTGGTCGACTTTAGTCAACCTTAGTTTTCCATAGTTTAGTTTAGTTTAGTCTTAGTTCAATCCTAATCTTCACTTTATTCATCTCCGCAACATGTGATCTAGTTTTAGGTTCTGTTCAGACCGCCGGCCCAAATCTGTTTTTTTGGCTCCAGACTGGAGTCAGATTGAGTCTGAACAGCAAGAAAACACATGGAAACCGATTTTTCAGATTTTTCAGATTTTTCAGATTGAAACCTGTCCTAAAGTCAGTCCTAAAGATTAGATTTGAGAAGTCTGAACAAAATCTTGTAATCAGTGGAGGAAAGGGTGCTACAATGTCCTACTGAGGTAGAAGTACTGCTACTTTGCTGATATTTCACTTAAGTAGAAGTCAAAGTAGTGGTGTAAAAATCATCAAAAAAGTACAAAGTGTGTGATTTAAAATGTCCTCAGAGTAAAAGTTCCTGAGTTCCTCTTTAGAACAGAGAACGTTGTCAGCTGTGATCTTTTCCATGTGGTTCTAACAGGAGAGAGGACAGAGTTCACACTAGATTCTTTTCACTGGAAACATTAGAAACGACAAAATAAAGTGCAGAAACAAAGTAAAGTCAGATTCCTCTTCTCACTGTGAATGGATCCACAGTCTGATGGAGAGACACACAATCTGTTGTGTGATGGATGGATTTAAAATGGACTGAAGGACAAAACTGCAGCAACAAAGTGCACAAAAAGCTTCTCAAATACAGTGACATGAGTAGCTGCAGAGTTTTGTAAAAGTTTCCCTTCCACACCGATACGCAAAAAAGATAGGGAAACAGTCAAATCTCCTCTATTGGGAACGCGCAAGCCTCCGACCCATGACGTTTATCTTGTTACCATGGTTACCACTGTTTACGGAAGTGTTGTCATGGCTGCAGTAGCGGAGCCTTATTAAATTATTTTACCCTGTATGTGAAGCGTCTTTGAGTACCTAGAAAAGCTCTATACAAGACTAATGTATTATTATTATTGTTATTATTATTATTATTGTTATTATTATTATTATTAGCCTTAAACGCCAACAAGATCTTCTCTGTCTGGACAGACGAGGAAGTTGAGCTGCTTCTGAAAGTAACGAGCGACTACAAGACGCCAAAGACACAGAGAATACAGACTGGGAGTCTTTTGGGAGTGTGACTGCCGCCTGAGATCACATGACAATCCCACGTCAGAGCGTTTTCAGAAAGCTCCGTTTTCCGGTGGTGGAAAAACGGCGTCTTCAGTGTGGACGGAAGGACAAAAAGGAGAAATAAAGATGCGTTTTCAAATTCACCGGATTAGTGTGGACCAGGCCTGAGTCTCACAGGACACCAGTAAAACAAAACTTCCAGCTGTTTGCGGTGTCGTTCCAAAGTAACTCAATGTAAATACTCTGTATATTGACAACAGGGGTTTTTGTTGGATTGATTACTAATGCCTTGCAGCTGTGTCCGAGTCACTGCTCACTCTCCTGCCCAGACAGACACAAAACCACACCGCGCTACAATGAGTAAATTATAATAATAATAATGATAATAATAATAATAAACTTTATTTATATAGCACTTTTCAAAACAAGATCAAATCACCAACAGAGTTCTAAAATTGTTGTAAAACATAAGAGTAAAGGTAGGACTAAAAGGTAGAAAAGAAATAAGAGGATAAGGATGAAGGAGAAAATAAAAACATAAAATCATGATATAAAATAGCCTAATAAAAGAGAAGGAATAACAGCCACACTAAGAAAATTCCTTTACATAAAAGTAAGTTTTAACGAGAGACTTAAAAGTTGTTACTGGTTTTGCGGCCTGAGATCCATCAAGTGTAATCTCCCAGCATGCAACTGAAGTCGGGGCGTACTTTACACCCTGCGGCCTTCTAGGCTAACGTTAGCAATCGAGCTAGCGATAGCCTAGCTAGCGAGCGATCCTCAGCTCTTTCAGTGGATTCTGAATGTGAACACCAGAGGAAACTGAACGCCGCAGCGCTGTAGTTACCAAGGAATATCCACCACTTTTAATTTTGTACTTTATTGTATGAAATTTCTGCCGTTCAAGTACGACTCTGTTCAGCCATGTTGGAAAGAGCGATGACATCACGACTCGACTCCACTTCCTGCTGCAGCTCCAATCCTGATTTCTCCGACTTGATCTTCTGTGAGAACCTGCAGGGATCTTGCTTTTTTTGTTTTTGTTTGTAGAAATCTGACGGTGTTGACAACAAACCGGGACACGACTTTCAAGGGACCAACGATTTCATAAAAATTATATTTTGAAACAAAGAGGATTATAATAGTACATTTTCACACGTATGTTATCAGTAGGTATTGTTAGTTTTAGGTTTTGAAGGCTTTTACCACAATTTTTTATTTTCTGGCACTCGGCAGGTATAGAAGTAAATGAAGTATAAAAATGAAAGTAGTCCACAAAATGAAGTACATTATATTTATTTTATGTATATAAACCATTTAAATATTATTTTTCACCACAACAATTTGGAAACAATTTGTTGATTTAAGTGATAATTTTAAGGTTTTTGATAGGACATGATTTGTCCCAATTCTCAAGAATGGGTGCCATCCATCCATTTTTGATTTATTTGCTGTATCTGCGTGCCTCTGTCCTTTAGTAATAATTATTATCTGTCAGTTGATTAAACGCTCTCTGTTGAATGAGAACTCTCTGAAAACTCAAACTCAAGCTGAGCAGCATTCAGCTCAGGTTTTCAGTGTTCAGGTCAGGTATTTGCGATATTATTCTGTGTTTCTCCTTAATCCTGTCTTCATGTGCTCCCACAGTGTCATTATGTTGAGGAAAGCCGCGGTTATTACTTTCTGGAAAAGCCTTCAGATAGTCCAGGTTCTGGTTTCAGACGGCCTCAGGCTGTCTGTTTCAGATCTGCAGCATTTTTCATAAAGATCACTCATACAAAATAACCCAGGCTGGCTGAATCACATCAGCATTTCAGTCACTTAAAACTTATATTTGTAGTCTTGCTTTCATCTGATGTCATTTATCCTTTTTTTCCACTATTTTTACCCTCTTTTCATCTTCTTCTTTTAATTTATTTTAGGAGTTTGATTTAATTTGATTGTTAAAGTATGTTGTACAAAAGTGCCCAAATTAAATTATTATTATTATTAGTAGTATTATTATCATTATTATTATTATTAGTAGTAGTAGTAGAAGTAGCAGTACCAGTATTAGTAGTAGCAGTAGTAGTAGTAGTAGTAGTAGTACTAGTAGTAGTGGCAGTAGTAGTAGTAGTAGTAGTAGTAGTAGTAGTACTAGTAGTAGTGGCAGTAGTAGTATTAGCAGTAGCAGTAGTAGTAGTAGTAGTACTAGTAGTAGTGGCAGTAGTAGTAGTAGTAGTAGTTGTACTAGTAGTAGTAGTAGCAGTAATACTACTATTAGCATCAGTTTCTTTATTACCATCAGTGTCTTCATGTGTTCATAAAATGACAATCCAGACAAAAGTTCCAAAAATATAAAGATGTACAGATTTGCCCTTTATGTTGTCTTCATGTGTGTCTTTTTTAAAATGTTAAACATTTTCTTCAGTTGCTGCAGCAGTTTACTTCTTCATTTTTATCTTGTGTCAACAGCCCTGTAACCCAGTTTAGTGTTTACTATGTAAAACTCACAGTGGAATGTGTTCAGGTTACACTGCCTGATGGGAAAGATTCGATCTTAACATGTTTGAGACAGAATCTCCTCCTTTACAAACATGTATTTGTGTTGATTTGTTAGTTTTTTGGTGTTGTTTACATGACTGTTATTTTGTTGTATATTCTAAAGAATGTTAAGGCTAATGCAAATAAACAAAAACAGCTGTTAAAATCAATCAAGCAACCTAAATTCCCTCAAATACTTTCTGTAATCCTTGCTTAGTGTTTTTCTGTGAGTGAGTTTCCTGTTGTTTGAAATGAGCTTCAGGCTACAAATAAAGTTTGACTTTGCGCTCGGTGACTCCTCCTCGATCCAAAGGTCCTCCTGCCTGGAAACAAGGAGGTCAGACAGGAGGAGGAGAGGAGAGACGCTCCGAAAGAGGAGAGGAACCAGCGGGTGGAGGAGCCGGAGCAGCAGCAGGAGCAGGAGGAGCGATGGGAGAGGACGACTCCCCCGGCAGCAGCGCTCCCTCGGCGGGTAAACACAAAACCTCCAAAGAAGTTTACTTCTCCTTCCTGCCGGAGAAATACGAGCCGCTGATCGAGGAGGTGGAGGAGGAGAGGGAGGAGACGCCGGAGGAGAGGAGGAGAAGGAAGGAGCAGAAGGAGAGGAGGAAGAAGGAGAAATACAAGAAGTATCGGAAGGTAAGGAAACACAACCTAAATTTAACAAGGATACTATAGGAATTCACTATTGAGTACAGTACAGATTCACTTTAAGTCTGTATAGTAATGTTATAGGACTGATTTTCTCTGACTGGGAAGTCGCAGGTTTGAATGCCTGTGTGTTTGTTTCTGCTGTTAAAGATTGACTCAGTGGGAGTTTGACCTTTGACCCCGTCACACTGGATTAGGCTAACCTTATCTACACAGCCATCGGAATGATAATAACACTGGGAAAGGAGGTAAAGAAACAGAGAAGAAGAATATTAGAATTTTAAAAAATCAAGAACTAACTGAATCAGAATATAAACAAAAGGTATTTCCCACACTCTTAACAAAAAGGGTTTCTATTTAGTACCAAAAATGGTTCTTTAGGACCACAGCAGAACCCTTAATGGTGCTGAAAAGAACCTTTTAGAGAAGGTTTATTCTATATTTAACCATGTTCAAATGTTTTTACACAGATCCTATATGGTCCTGTAAAGAACCCTTAAGTTTATTTTATATTGTACCCTGGTCAATTGATTCTACATAGACCCTTCATGGCGCTGTGAAGAACCCTTTATTAACGTATGAAATGTTCTAAACCTGTAGTTTTCAAAGTTGCCCAACTACATTGCTCAAAACATTGTCTAGGTCAGCGGTTCTCAAACTGGGGTCAGGGGCCTCCAGGGTTTTTTTTGAGCAGGTTCTAGGGACCTTTAGGGAGATCTAGTGGTCACTGAGGAGTTTCCACGGCTCCTTGAAGAGGTTCCAGTTGGGCAGCTTTGAGGGACCCTAGAGCAGGTCTAAGGGTTCCTCAACGAGATTACAGGGGTCCATGACAAGGTTCCAGGGGTCCTTGAAGGGGTTCCTGGGGTCCTGGAGGAGGTTCCAAGTGTTCTTAAGTGGGTTCCAGTGGTCTTTTAGCAGGTTACAATGGTCAATGAGGAGGTTCCAGGGGTCCTTGAGGGGGCACCAGTGGTCACTAAGCAGATTCCAGGGGTCCTTGCAGGTTTTAGTGGTCACTGAGCAGGTTCCAGGGTTCTTTAAGCAGGTTCCACGCGTCCTTGAATAGGTTTCAGGGGTCACTAAGGAGATTCCAGGGGTCTTTGAGCAGGTTCTAGGGGTCCTAGAGCACATCTCAGGGTTCCTAAAGGTCATGATGAGGTTCCTGGAGGAAGTTCCAGGTGTCCTTAAATGGGTTCCATGGGTCCTTGAGCAGGTTACAGTGGTCAGTGAGGAGGTTCCATGGGTCTTTGAGGGGGTTCCAGGGAACCTTGAATAGGTTCCAGGAGACCTTGAACAGATTCCATGGGTCACTAAGAGGATTGCAGGGGTCTTTGAGTAGGTTTGAAGGGTCACTGAGCAGGTTCCACGAGTCCTTGAACAGGTTCCAGGGGTCTTTGAGGAGGTTCCATGGGTCTTCAGGGTTCCTAAAGGAGATTACAGGGGTCCATGACGAGGTTCCTGGGGTCCTTGGAGCAGATCAACATAATTAAAGAGTAAAAATAATTTAACCTCAAACAATTAATATAGACTATATTATAAAATAGTTAATAATAGATAACAATAACAATATACTATCTTTATGTTCTTTTCTACATTAGGATTACTGTATATTTGATAACAGTTGACCTCCATCGGATGTTCATCACCATGTGGAGGGCAGGGCAGGTTTCAGGTCAAAGGTTAAAGGTCACTGTTAAGGGTTAACAGGCTGGTCGGCTTTAACGAGTTCCATTCCCTCTGACTGAGCTAATACAATCCGCCTCAGTAATCCCTCTCTGTCTCTCTCTCTGTCTCTCTCTCTCTCCTGTCTCTGTCTCTCTCTCTCTCTCTCACTCACTGTCCCACTCTCTCTCTCTCTCTCTCTCTCACTCTACCACTCTCTCTCTCTCTCTCTCTCTCTCTCTCTCTCTCTGTCTCTCTCTCTCTGTCTCTGTCTCTCTCTCTCTCTCTCACTCACTGTCCCACTCTCTCTCTCTCTCTCTCTCTCTCTCTCTCTCTCTCTCTCTCTCTCTCTGTCTCTCTCTCTCTGTCTCTGTCTGTCTCTCTCTCTCACTCACTCACTGTCCCACTCTCTCTCTCTCTCTCTCTCTCTCTCTCACTCTACCACTCTCTCTCTCTCTCTCTCTCTCTCTCTCTCTCTCTCTCTCTCTGTCTCTCTCTCTCTGTCTCTGTCTCTCTCTCTCTCTCTCACTCACTGTCCCACTCTCTCTCTCTCTCTCTCCCTCTCACTCTACCACTCTCTCTCTCTCTCTCTCTCTCTCTCTCTGTCTCTCTCTCTCTGTCTCTGTCTCTCTCTCTCTCTCACTCACTCACTGTCCCACTCTCTCTCTCTCTCTCTCTCTCTCTCTCACTCTACCACTCTCTCTCTCTCTCTCTCTCTCTCTCACTCACTGACCCACTCTCTCTCTCTCTCTCTCTCACACACACACACACACACCCCTGATGTTAGTGCCTTGCTCAGCAGGGAATTGAACCTCTAACCTGTGTTCCTGCTCTCCTCTGTCTGGCAGAACGTTGGGAAGGCTCTGCGTTTCGGCTGGCGATGTCTGGTTGCCGGGTTGCAGAGCTTGGCGGCCGGTTATGCCACGCCCCTTTCAGCCACTGCCACGCTGGTGACGGATGCTTACCGAGCTGCCGGCAGCAAAGCATGATGGGACTGTGGACAACCAGGACCAAGCGCACACATACACACACACACACAGAGTTTGAATCCACGTTTCCGTAACCTTTGCCCTATTTCCTCTAGTTGCAGTAATAACAGCTGAGCTGTTGGCTGATAGCGGCCCACATGTTA